>NC_137013.1:39276109-39406109 GCF_032717465.1 Coenobita brevimanus | reverse complement strand
TTATAAGGTAAATAATACTGACAAAATGGTAATAAAAACACACCTTGTAAGGTGGAGGTTTTTACTGAGTAACATTTTGCTTCATAAAGCTCAGCAAAGTGAAACACTTAATCAGTAAGGACCACCACCTTGCAGTCACTTACTTGTCATAAATGATCATGGCATCAGCCTGAGCCTGTCCCTCATCACTGACACCTTCCACCTCACTCAACTGCTGCCGGAAATTTGACACTGCCACCCACACCTGTAGAATCCCTTGGCCACCCTCCTGCTCCACATACTAATGGAAGGGACAAGAGATACCACCCTTAATACTGACACCCTCAGGCTCATATGACCCTCTTAGTTTTTATGACTCTCTTGGCTGGATAAAATCATCTGGTGTTGGCTGAAATAAAATGCAGAAGTTGTTCTGATAATGAATCAGTTAAAGGTGACAGTATTAACACTTACTTAACTGAATATAATCATCTGGGCCCATTTTATTCATCTTAACATTGAAATTTTGTCTAAAGCCTCCAACGTGGCAGAAATATGTCCTAACCTTACGAGAAAATTGTAACTCCTTGTGATTTACCATACTGAAAAACACCTCCCAAGCTCTCACTTTTCAGGACATGAATTATGACTTGATCACAAAAGTAAATATGGCCAACACCACACAATAACAACAAATTCTTCAACATCAACCCAGGTGTTTGCATGAGAGAAAAGATGTTATCAGTGTACCTGTGATGTAGTCAGGAGATACTGCCTGGACTATAAGGGCATTATTTTTGTGACTTATTTGGTTCAAGCCATGGAAACCGAGTACTGTACTTCATTACAATGACATTTTGTATTTTGTTCTTGTTACCTCTACCTGCTAAAGAGAGAGAACTTTCAAACTGGAAGGATTATGTCATCTTCAGTATTAATAAATGGGGACAGACACAGCACAGGTCCCACTCACCGCACAATCCCAGGTCCAGGCAATGGATCTGGGACCCCTAGCCCACCAGCTTACCAGTGGCTGTGGTAGTGGCCTCGGGGTACCCTGCCAGGACAGCTGCAGGGACACCCTCCAAGCGCGTCTTGGCACTGCAACTATCCCGCCATTATACACCCACTGATAGGGCAGCCTCCTGGGACGCTACTCCCAGGTTCGGGCCCCTCTCTATTGGGCGGAAGCGGCAGCCTGGGAACCGCAATGCCCTGTACCCTCTAGCACAGGCCCGAGCCCCATCTCGCCCTGGACCCATGATCTATGCTGGCAGAACCCCCGCCACGCCTCCCCCCAGAAGTCCGCCACTAGGTAGCGGGGGCAAAGTTTTCTGGCCGCATGCCCTTGCTGGCGCCAACCCCTGTAACGTAGTGGGATACGTTGTGTGAAATGTAAAGTGCATGTGGTGTAGTGCATAGATAGTTAGAGGAAATGTTTGGGAGAGTATGCTGGTCTACTCTCCATGTTACTGTCACACTGAAAAGGTCAGCAAAGGGGGATGGTTAGATAGCTAGTGAAACAGGAGCTCCAGCTCTCCCTATCACCAGCATTCCCATTCCCCTCGGGAGTACTACCCTGTTCGGCCCGTGCTACGGCCTCCTCCTACTGCCATGTGCAGTTTGCCACAAGGGCGTGGGAAGTAATTCCATCTTGTGCGGTGTGTGTGATAAATGGGTGCATAAGAGATGTAGTGGCATCAGAGGTAGACTGCGAGATAATGCTGATTTTATGTGTACGGCGTGCCGGGGTGAGCAGGTGGAGATCGTCAGATGTGAAAGGATTGAACTTGCTGGTGAATCTCTTGAGTGTGTGGAAGAGTTTTGTTATTTAGGAGACATGTTGTGTGCTGGAGGTGGGGCTGGAGCTAGCTCTGTGGCTAGGGTGAGAAGTGGTTGGAAGAAGTTCAGGGAGCTCTTGCCTCTCCTGACATTGAGGGGGCTCTCCCTACGTGTTAAGGGGTCTTTGTATGCAGCGTGTGTTAGGAGTGTAATGCTGTATGGCAGTGAGACCTGGGCAGTGAAGGAGGAAGACATTCGCCGGCTCAGACGTACAGAAATGACAATGATTAGGTGGATGTGCAGTGCGTCCCTGCGTCCAAGGCCTGGAGGGGCTGGGTTTACAATGGAAGAGTTGAGAGGTAGGATGGGACTGGAGTGTATTGGTGTTGTGATGAGGAGAGGTAGATTGAGGTGGTTTGGACATGTGGAGAGGATGGGGGATGATAGTTGGGTGAGGAAGGTGAGAAGTGTTAATATTGGGGGTGGGGTTATAAGGGGTAGACCAAGAAAGACATGGGACGAGGTCATTAAGTGTGACCTTAGGGTTAAGGGACTGAACAGGGAGGCTGCAATGGATCGTGCAGCGTGGAGAGCCGCCATATGCAAGGCCGACACATGCAAGCATGTTGGAGCCTTTAAAAACGAAAACAAAAACGATTAGGTTATAATCTTTATGAACCCCTTCAATACATGAGGTGAACTAAAGCATATTGAGTTAGTGCCAGTAATCATCACTATCGTTTGCAGCTTTACATCTGATTTCCATGTAGCATGCATCAGACAGGTTCACCTCACAGAATTCCTCCAAGCTCTCAAGCTGTATAGATATGAGATCAATACACACCACTTCATCCCATGTCTTCCTCAGTCTACCTCTTTGTCAATGGCTTGGTGGCCTCTATACTTCTACACCTCATCCCAATCCTCTGTGCATCCTCTTGACACGTCCAAACCATCTCAATCTTGTCCTTTCTACCTCATTTTTCATGCCTTCCACTCCCAGTCATATTTTCTGTTCTTCTGAGGATATTCTGTCATCCAGTTTTACTCCACATATCCAGTGGAACATTCTCATTTTGTTTCATGCCACTTTCATTATATCTTCCTCTTTTACATTCCATATGACATCAACAGTAGCAGCATACAGGGTGTGGAAATGGCCTTTTACAAAAAAACTACAGGTACATGGATGACCTATGGTGTATGTAATAAGATTAAAAATTTTTTAGTTTTTTAAAATGAAAGAAAGGGTGAGAGGGGTGTAATGTGGAAAACTACTGAATGGATTAACAAAAAATACACTGAGATGGCATGGACCTGCTCAAAGAATGAAAACCTTGAATGCTGAGCTGTATGAAGAGACTAAGTTAACACTAGAGCAGAAGACAAGTCACTAAGAAGAGTTATGGAGAGACTGTAGTACTGTCTTATTGTGAAATCAGTTATGACGCAGGTCATGAAGAAGTGCTATGGAAAGGGTGTTAAGACATACATGAGTTTATAACAATGTCTTATTGTCACTGAGCTAGCTGCAAAAAAGTAATTGAAAAGGGGTGAAAATCACCACCAAGTTAATGTTGATAAACTAGTGTTGGCTTAAATGGTAATAAACCACTCGGTAGAATATAACACAATGCCAAGAAAACTATAAAATACCTCAGTGAAGTAAGGTAAGGCTGAGTCACTGTAGATGATGTCTGCCAGGTGCACACAGCCGCTGGTCAGAACATCAATCTGGTGCTTCAGGTAATAGTCACTCGCCAAGAACTTAGGAAGGAACCTGTGTGAAAATATTTACCAAATAAGTACAGTTTATTATCATCATCATCATCCTTATTTCCCATGGGATGGATATGATTCATATATATTATATATATATATATATATATATATATATATATATATATATATATATACGGTACATATATACATGTATATATATACTGTATATATATACAGTAGGCTCACACAGTGCGCGAGAGATTGGGCGGTCCATGACCTCGCGCACTGGGAATTCGTGTACTGGGAATACATAATCTTATGGGAATAATTACAGTACATATGGGCGGTACTCCCTCATACCTGGACATTTTTTGGCCCTTAGAGACATAATAAAGGTCATATTTTTCAGACATTGTACTATAGCTATAGCTACAATAACAAAAATATGGGCAGTCACCTTAACAACAGTAGACAACAGGCCTGATGACCTTAAATAACAGGGGTTCCGAGGTGCAGCAACACTTACAGTGCCGCACTCCCCACCACACCAACACTTCCCTCCACAGACTCCTCTTGAGCACCTTCCCCAGGAGCATCAAAGTCACTCACTTCGGCCATAAACCCTTCAAAGTCCAATGCTGACACTTCTGACATTGCATCCTCTTCATCCTCAACAGTAGAATGCCCGGGAATTTCTGCACATCAACATGACGACACGTGACGTGCTGTGTGAGGGGTGGTCGCTCACTAATAGAAAATGGCATTTTTGAGCCACTCCTTGCCTCTGCCTCGCATTCTGTGCGGTAAACTCGCGCATTCAAGGGTTTTTGACTATGATTTTTGGTCACTCGCGCACAATGCGAATCGCGCACTGTGATGACGCACACTGTGCAAACCTACTGTATATATGTATATATATATATATATATATATATATCATTGTCTATCTAATCCTGTGTTGCCCCATGAGAAGCACAAGAGCCCGGGGTGAGGCAAGTTGGTCCTACCATTTAAGATGAGTGATCAGCCTCACTCATCCCTGAGTGGCATTACATAAGCAATAAACCCCAAATATCCCTTGGATATAAACCTGCACAGGCTCAAAGCGATTGGAGCACCTTAATTACTCACTAAACCACCAGGTGCCATAATTTGGTTGTATGTTTACCAGCCAAGCACAGTAAATGGTTTCCTCATGTACAGGAAACCATTTGGCTTGTCACTCAGTGTAGAGTCACCCACAGACAGAAAGACAAGGAAAGAATGAAGGAAAGAAAGACAGAAGAGGAAGGAAGGACAGAAGGAAGGAAGAAAGGGAAGGGCAGTTACCCAAGAGCAACACTACGAATGAGTGGATGGTGAGTGTCCCCACTGCATATCTCATCATAATCATTATCATCTGGACCTCCTTTCTCACCCTAGGGCAGGGTGAGGAGTAGCAACATCCACACAGCTCAACTTTGCCCAATCCAATGGGCCACACTTCCATTCACTCTATCATTCAAGCCCTGTCACATTAAAAAGGGGTGCCAAATCCCTATCATGCACTTCTCAAAACATTCATCCTGCCAGCTTGATCTCTTGTAGTCCCCTAGCCTCACCAACTTCTGTATCTCTCTTCCTCACACACTCATCCACCATATCCCTCCACCTTCTCCTTGGCCTAGCTCGCCTCCTCCCTCCTTCAAATTCGCTCTGATATATCTTTTTCACCACTCTATTGTTATCCATTCTCTCCACACGACCATACCATCTCAGTACACTCTCTTCGATTCTCGTGTCCACAGACTTCCTCACTCTGCATCTTTCGCAAATCACATTATTTTGTGTCCTATCCACTCTCTGTACTCCACATACATTCCTCAGCAGTCCCATCTCCACTACTCTCACTCCTGACTTTTCATTTTCATGCCACATCATAGTCTCACATCCATATGTTAAAGTTGGCACTAACACTCCTTCATGTAAGCCTCGTGCAGCTGCAATACCCAAGTCTCTGTTTCTTAACAACGCCTTCACAGCACCAACTACTTTCTTTCCTTGTGTCACTCTTCTTTCCACTTCTTTTGCACAGTTTCCTCTCTTTTCTATCTCTGTACCCAGGAATTTGAAATCTCTCACTAATGCCAGTCTCTCTCCATTCACTGTAACATCACACTGGGAGTCACCTCCTCTCTCAATAACCATCTCTTTTCTGTATTTACTCCCAAGGCACCATATTAACAGACATCTACAAAACTCTGCACTAGTCTACCAAGCTCTTGTCCAGTATATGCAAGTAGCATTGCATCATCAACATACAGTACACCAGATTTGAGATACTCCATCCATCACCATTCATTACTGATGCCATCCCTCTCTATGTTACTTGTGTTTTTACTTCGTTCATCACCTCACCCATAAATATATTGAATAACCATGGGGACACCAAACAACCTTGTCGCATGCCCACAATGACTGTGAACCATTTGCTTAGATGCCCATTTACCCTTACACATGCCTTTCAACCATCATAAAAACTCTTAATGGCACCTAGCAGCTTACCATCTACACCATATATGTGGAAAACCTTCCACAGTCCTTCTCTGTCTACTTTGTCATATGCTTTTTCTAGATCCGTAAACGCAATAAACACTTTATTGTTCTTTTCACACGCCTGACACACATCCCTAACATAATGTGAACTGCTTGTACCAGCATTTAAAGACATCAGCATCATAATACCTCTTCCTTCCCATACTAACAAAGGGTGATCCTAGCTGAACAAATGCACAGAACTGAACAGTGTATAAATCATCCATACAGTTTGCACTAAGGCAAGTTCTTGGCTACTCACTCCTTCTCCAATGTATCACACATCCTCTTCTGTAATGTCACAAAGCAATCAGGGTCTACATTCCTTTCTGGCACCATGATTTTTGCCGTCAGAGATTGTAATTCCTCATCCTCAAGTGGTATCAACATTTCTGCACCACTAGCCAGGTACTTATTGTAAATTCGAAGTGCATCATCTGCTATGAGTTTTGTCTGTGCGTCTGGAGATATCAAGGTACTGGTTATGCCTGCACCGATATTCTCTGAACACTGATTAGGCACTAATGAGGTTCCTGTATTTGTTGCCTGAATTTCCTGCGGGCACTGGTATTCCTTGGAGCTCTTAGTGTCTCTTATTGGTGTTTTCTTTGACCACTGACTGACACAGTTTGAGCCTTCACTATCTTTGGATTGTATCGCTGCCTCCCCGACATCCAGACTTGGGGTTCGTGTATAACATGTCAATGCACTTGGGGAGTTCCCTTCTGGACTGTTGAGGGGTGTCACATCACTAGCATGTTGGATGTTGCTTACTAAATCAGGAAGTATGAGGGTTTTATCTCTGGCTGGCCCTACATTGTGTCTGTTACTCTCACATCCAACTCTACTGTCAGTTTTGTCAACACTGAATACTTTTCTATCACTATCACCGGCTTTATCACCAGTTAAGGGGAGAAGGTGAGATTCTTCAGGAGGCACTTTGTGGTTGCAACAGTGTGTCACTGCAGCTGCTCGGAAACTGTTTGCATCAATCCAGAACCGCGCATACTTGTCAGCACTCCATGCCTGCAGGAACTGAAGGAAGTAAGGTAGTGTAGCTGGGCTGTTGAGGATATCGCCCACTGTCTTGATAAACTGGGACTGCACCATGAGTGGATCTGGTCGTTCCTTTTCTGTGGTGAAATGACGAACAGATGTAACAGAACTATAACTGGAAAAATGAGTTCTAATTTATAACAACTCTTCCCAGACAACTAGTACTGGAAAATGGGTGAACATGGTAATTTAACTTAACAGGCACCATAGCAATGGAACTATAATATGCAATTTCCGTAAAATTTACTGTACTGAGGACTTAAAAGGAAGCAAGAACATCAATATTGGTGTCTGATAACAAGGGCTTGACATATTCTCTTTTAGCTAACTCCTTGACTGCTAAGGCTTCTTTCAACTGAATAAAATCATCTGGTGTTAGCCTACATACTCTTATGGCAGAAAAAAGGTTACTTGAGATATTTTTTTGAAGCCCCTGACATCAAGAATCGCTCTCAGTTGTATAAAATCTTCAGGTGAAAGACTGATTAAAATGCACACTTGCGCCAACAATAGTAGGCTAATCGTCATTACAAAGGTGTTGCAGAATGTAAAAACCACTAAACTGAGGCTTAATATATTCTTCATACCAAAGTTTCCCATGAAGAGCTCCTCATCAGCCGGCGTGATGAGATATGAGAGAGCTGGCTTGACAAGTTCTCCGGGACTGTCTGAGCCATGGGATGAAGTGGAGGCTTTCCGTGAGGCATTGCTGGGTTGCGTGGATGTCCCTTCCCCTGACACTCCACCTGTGTGTACATCATTATCATAATCATCATCATCATCATCATATCATCATCATCATCATATCATCATCATCATCTCAACATCATCATCTCAACATTTTTATCGCACTCAAAGATGGAGTAAGGTATGGTCCAGAAAAAAAAAAAAATAATAATAATAATAATAATAACCATACTGGCAATAAAGAAAGCACAAAAAAATTATTTTTTTCATTTCACATTTTGGGAGAATTTATAGTTTGACACACTATACAGTACACATCATATATTTTTTAATCATAATTATTATACGGTACCAAGGAAAGTCTTCCCCTGGAGGGCTTAGGCCCAGGTTGTTCAGTTGTAAAATACAGTACCGGGTATTGCAATGAACAGTATGACACACTTATTATCTTGGCATGGATCCCTTAATATATATCTATACTTATCTATCTATCTATCTATACGCATACCCCGGTTTAACAATGTAACTGGTTAGGTAAAACCTCATCGTCAGGTGGGTTATCGTATATCGAGGTACTTTTAACATGTAAAGTAATGTGGAGCTTTTACCAGCCTTGGGTTCCCCCCAAACCAAGCCCAAAACCCAACCAAATGAGCCCAAAAACAAGTTTAAAGCCAATTTTAAATGGCCTAACAGCTGTCAAGGATGCTAACCTAATCCTATCTATCTATCTATCTATAGCCCGACGCCCTAATCCCGCAAAGGGTGGCCGCAGACAAAACGCCTCCAAGTCACTCTGTCACCCACCATTTGACTCCCCTCCCCCCAACTCCCCCCCCCTCCCTCATATACCTCTCAACTCCATCCCTCCACCTCATCCTCGGTCTACCCCTCCCTCTCCCTCCCTCCACCTCACCTACATACACCCTCTTAGTCAGTCTTTCATTCTCCATCCTCTCCACATGTCCAAACCACCTCAGTGTATTTCTCCTAATCTTTTCAACCACATCCACATCTACCCCACAACGTTCCTTCACTTCTTCATTCGTCAACCTGTCCCTCCATGTCACTCCACATGCTCCTCTCAAGTAACTCATTTCCACTGCTCTCACCCTTGACTTGTTCCCCTCTTGCAAGGTCCACGCCTTGCTTCCATACGTCAGGGTAGGGATCACAATACCATCATGCAGTGACTTCTTAACTTCCATACTCACCTCCCTATTTCTCATCACTGCTTTCAGTGTGCCAACAACCTTCCTTCCCTGCTGTACCCTTTCACGTACTTCATCCCCCAAAGTTCCATCCTTACTCATCACACTACCCAAGTACTTGAATGCACTCACATTCTCCATATCCTCACCATCCAACCTCACTGCACACTCTGTGACTTCATTCCTCTCAAACACCATAACTTTACTTTTGTTTACATTAACTTTCAGCTTCCTCCTCCTACACACTGTCCCAAATTCATTCACCAAACCTTGCAACTCCCATTCATCTTCACTCAACAATACTGTATCATCAGCAAACAGCAACACCGGAAGCTTCCAAATCTCACCCTCATTCATTAGGGCCACCCCGACATCCACTGCCCTACCTTGTACCTCCTTTACGACCCCATCCATATATATATTAAACAGCCATGGAGACATTACACACCCCTGTTTCAGTCCCACATTGAGATCAAAGAACTCACTCAGCTCTCCATCCACTCGCACCGTAGCCCTAGCTCCCTCGTACATACTCTTCACAGCACTCAACAATTTCCCCTCCACTCCATATATTCTTAATACCTTCCACATACCTTTCCTATCTATTCTGTCATAAGCTTTCCAAGTCCATGAAGGCAGCGTACACTTTCCTTCCTTCTCTAGATACTTCTCCACTAAACATCTTAGAACAAATATCTGATCTACACACCCTTTTCCTTCCTAAATCCCCCTTGTTCTTCTCCAACTAGCTCCTCTGTCATATGCCTCACCCTGTCAATGAGTATTCTACCATATATTTTACCAGTCACACTAAGAAGGCAAATACCCCTATGGTTACCACATACTTCTCTCCCTTTTCCTTTGTACAGAGGAACAATTATACCTGATTTCCAGTCCTCTGGAACCCTTCCTCTTCCCAAGCCAATCTACACAACTTCCATATCCACTCCACAACAATCTCACCCCCATACCTAAGCATTTCACCACTCACTCCATCAATTCCTGGGGCCTTTCCAGCTTAATCTTCTTCATCGCTTCCACTACTTCCGACCTACTGATCTCTTCCTCCCTCCTCTCATCTCTTCTTCTCCCAGCCATTCCCCAACCACTTATACTCACACTGCTCTCACTCTCTACCTTCAACAAATCCTCAAAGTGCTCCTTCCATCTCCTCAATTTCTCTCTCTTCTCCACCAACAATCTATTATTCCTATCTTTCACTCCCCTACTATTTCCCCTTTCACACTGCCTTACTTTCTTTACCTCCTTCCAAAACAATTTCTTACTCTCCCTCCATTTCACACTCAGATTCCTCCCAAACTCTTCATCCACTTTCTTCTTACTCTCCTTCACCAGTCTCTTAACCTCCCTTCTCCTGCTCACATATACCTCTCTTCTCTCTCTCATCTTCTCCCTACCTCTACTCGCCAACCATTCACCATATGCCTTCTTCTTTGTTCCACAGCTCTGCTTTCACCTCATCATTCCACCATGCTGTCCCTTGCACACCCTTGCATCTCCTCCTCACTCCACAAACCACCCCACACGCTGCGCTTATCTCTTCCGTGAATATCTTACATAATGCCTTCTTCCACCCCTTCCATCTGCTCTAGCTCATACCTTCCCAATCTTTCTTCCACTATGCTCTTATACTCTGTCCTCTTCTCACTATCTTGCAATTTCTCCACTCTTCTCACAGGAGCTCCTTCCTCCTGTCTTCCCCTTCGCCTCCTCAACCACTTTCTTTGCAGCTCTATCTTGGCCATCACTAAGTGATGGTCCGAGACTCCATTCCCCCACCCTCTCCACACCCTTGCATCCAACACTTGTCTTCTCATTCGCTCATCCACACACACGTAGTCTATCATTGCCTTTCGTTCAACAAGTTCACCATCCATCCTCCTTATTACTCTCCATGTATACCGGTGGATCATCTTATGATTTAAAAGTAGGTGTTGGCTATTGCCAACCCCTTACCAGCACAGATGTCCACCAAAGCACTACCATTCCCATCTACTTCCGCTGGCACACCCCACTGACCAACCACTCCATCCACTCGTACATTCCCGACTTTGCCATTCATGTCTCCAATCAACAGCACTCTCTCGCTCCCTCTCAAACTTGTCCATACATGCTTCTACTTTCGCCTCAAAACTCATCTTTCACTTCTTGCCACTCGATCCTCTGTTGGAGCATACACACATACAATCGCCCATGCTTGTATACCTACTTTCATCCTCACCCATACAATCCTTGCACCCACTGTTCCATACTCTCTTATATTTTCCTTCCACTTCTTGCTTATCATCAGACATACTCCCTCTCTCGCCCTCTCATTCTCACTGACTCCCGCACATATACCTACACCGTATTCCCATTCTCTCATCCTTTCACCTTTCCATTTAGTTTCAGTCAATCCACATATATCCACTTTTGCATCCTCAAGCACCTGGACAATCTCTCTCTCTTTCACTTCATCATTCACTCCTCTCACATTCCACGTTCCTACTCTCAGAATGTCCTTTGTCCGTTCCTTAGTCGTCAACGTATGGTCCGTCTGGGTCCGAGGCGCTTTATTTGCTTTTTTAGTTAGTTCTTTTTACGGGGTGGGGCACTAACCCACCACCAACCCTTTTAGTCGCCTCGTACGACAAGCAGGGATACTGGGGGAGTATTCTTGAAACCCACCTATGGCTAAAACACATTACGGTAATCTAAGTCTAAAATCAGTTTATAAATCAACCTAAACACACAATATTTGTCTAAAATGTCATCAAAATCGGTAAAAAAAAATCACAGCCCATCATTAAACCTGGGTTTGGCCATTGTTAGGCAGGGTATGGTGGTATTTCTACCCCCATCGTTAAGCTGGGGTATCGTATAACGAGGTATTACTGTGTATATGTATATATGTGTGTGTGTGTGTATATATATATATATATATATATATATATATATATATATATATATATATATATATATATATATATATATATATATATATATATATATATATATATATGCACAAACACACACACACACACACACGCACACACACCAAAAGATATATTTTCATGTTAAAAATAAGTTGCAAAGTTAACCCACAATTTTACCCAGTCCATTAACAGTACATGTTACAGTACTTTCACATTAAAAAAAAAGTTTTGCAACTGTAACAGGAAAAATTTACTGCTCAGAGCAATAAAATCTAGTCATAGCCATAAGCACAATGGTTTATTTATGGCCTAATCCATTGCAAACATCAAACTTTTCGCAAAAAAATCCAAATACATACAACACCTTATCCTATTTTAACCCGTGGATTGCAAGGCACAGCTCAGGCTGGGTAGCGTCACGTTGCGATCCACAGCTCAGGCTGGGTAGCGTCACGTTGCAAGCCACAGCTCAGGCTGTGCTGGCCGTGCATCACCGCTAACTACTCCACCCCTATGCAAACTTATGCATGGCACCACACAAAGACGGAGAGAGAGAGATATTTTTTTCTATTCACCCTGGATGTTTATCTTCAAGTTTATAATAAACAAAAACAAAACAATTTTTTTTTTGTTTTTTTATTCATTTTTTCACTACTCCCCTACGTAAATTTACACATGGCCCTACACAAAAATGGAGAGAGAGAGAGAGATTGTTTCTTTTCACCAGATGTTGCCCCGGATGTTTATCTCAAGTTTATAATACACAAAAAACAAAAAAAAAAAAATCTTTATTTTTTGCGCACCACGGGGTGGGATAAAAATGTAATTGTGCAATCCATGGGTTAAGAAAATTTATAAGCAACGTTGGGTCTGGTTAGTACTTGGATGGGTGACCGCCTGGGAACACCAGATGCTGTTGGCATCCCTACATGTCAAGTGGGGTTGGTGGAGGATTAGTGTCCCTCCCTGTAAAACAATTAACTCTAAGCCACTGGCCACCCCGTCTGGGATATATGGCGCCTGGCAATGGATGGAAGAATTATAAATAATTACACTGGTAAGTTTATATTTCATACCTAACTTCTTTCATGAAATTTCTTGCAGACGGTGTTTATACAAGTAATATGTAAGGAAGTGTTACGATTGCAGCTCCAAAACTTGTACCTCCCTTCCGTACCACCCCACTGTTGGCGAGTGCAGGAATGGTGTTAGCTAATCCTATACTGGCCATATCTAACTCCCAAGAGTATGTATGATACTAAAATCAGAATCAAATGATATCAAGGTTGAGCCTGAAGGATGCTAAGTTAGGGGCGTTTTCACAGTCGTCCCCAACCTTTCGGGCGCGAACCAAAAGCATCTGGATTTCACAGTCCCTCTGAATGGCTTTCAGGAGCTTACTAACATGAGGATGTTTGCCTGTGTTGATGCAGTATGGTTGGTGGTTCTGGGTGGCCAATAATGGATGTAGTAAACTGTCAGAAGGAAAAGACACCTCTCTCAGCACCTTCCATAAGCTGAGAATGATATATTTAGAAATTAGAATGTGGTGAATGGTTTGTCTGGAAAATCCACTTCACGCAACTCATACTAATATACTCAGGAGTGAAGAAATTCGTCTGATGGCAATAAAAATAATGAACAAGAAACATCACTGGCATGAGGAAGCTAACCAACAGCAACCTCACTATGCACCTACTGTACTTGAAACATCTTAAGTTAGTTCAAATGCAACAAATGCTGAGTGTTGCAAAAAGGTGTAAGTAAATAGCTATGGAGAAGTTATAATGTCTAATGATTACTGGTTTAGTTTATTAACTCGTTGCATCCTGTTGACGTACATATGCACCCAAATGTTTTGTCACTGACTTCTGTTGACATTTATAAATGGGCTGCAATTACAAGGTCCATCATTTGCATGTTTTTTTTCAAATTTTGCGCGTAATTTTTGGTACATATGCGCGGGACACCTTCCTCTACTTGAGGGCAGGCGGGGACAATGCCTTACCCCACATAACCTCCCCCCCCCTTGCACGCCATTGTCTCGGCAACTCACCTGTCACCAGTGACCTGGCGAGCAAAGACATGTCGCACCACGGTACGAAATTCAAGGGGAGAGTGATTCCCCAATTGATGACAATGTGGAGGACAAAGTTTACGTGGTGTCAGAGGAAGAAACGTGTAGAAGTGATGAGCAGGTAATGTCACCAAAGAGGGTGCAGTATGTTGATGTGTCTGGTAAATGAAACAACACTTATATCACCTATATTACTGTGTGAAAACCAATATACTCTTGCACTACATACGATTTCTTACCAAATAAATAAATGTCTACCTATTCTGAGTGGTTTGGAATAGTTACCCCTCCCACAGGAAAATGTCTTCCCTGGAGCTGAGCTCAACAGAAGACAGTACTGGTACCAGGTGAGGGTAGGGTCATCTGTACCAGGCATTTCTAAGCTCAGGTGAGCACTCTCTCTCTGAATTTTTGATGTTTCTCATAAAAAGCGGATTAAAAAAAAAAAAAATAGAAAATCTGCTGGAATTGGGGGAGGTCACTGGCGAAAAATCTGCCGGGATATGGCTGGTTAACAGGTATACCATCAGTATATGAACATGAGGTATTTTCTAAACAGAGTGTGTTAGTTATACCAACAATATTACATCGGGCATCTGATACTAAAATTTTGATGAAAATATGCATCAGACAACCACTGTATTTTTTTATATCCTTTGGGTAAGTTTGTTGTTGAGCCTCCAGCAGACTGCGAGACAAACTGCGGTAAGTTGCCTTGTATTAAGGTGAATACGGTAATAGTCTCTTAAAAGAGTCTACATATGAAGCATATTCTTAAAAAGGGGTATAATTATCTTGGCAATATTATGTCAGGTATCTGATTTCACATCACTGATAAATATATGCACTAGACAATGATTCTTTTATTTTAACTGATTCAGGTCCATCTGTTGGGGGCCCCATCCCTCCCCCAAGAATGTTCCAATACTGTTGGGGACAGCCCGAATGCAGCCTCCGAATGAAGGCCTTGCATGGCAGTTTGGGGGCAACTGTGAAAACCACATCGTGTGTTCGAAGCAGTGTAGGCTGCTGGGGACGCCACTGGGGACCACTGTGAAAATGGTTGTTACTGGCTAAATTAGGTCCTGTTTCCTTGTTCGCATAAAATCCACGTGTGATTCCAACAGGGTGACAAGGTTCTATACAGTCAAATTACAAATCTCCTTTTCCCCCCCCTTTTTTTATGACATCAGGTAATCAGGCCATATCACGTGATAAAAACTGAAGGGCAAGAGATTTTGGATATTTTCACCTAGATTTCTTTCCATTTCAATATGCACAACTTCCATAATGGGTCGCTTGTTTGAAAAAGTATCACGGTAATTCATGATATCCAACATCCATCACTCATGAAACACAAGGTTAACAGTACCAGTTTGCTATGGTTATTTAAAACTGACACCCTTGCTACAAATGGTAGCTACAGGAAATTCAGATATATCCAGTGCATTTTCCACTACGTTCTACTATCCTGGTTGTCACTGCAATAAACAACACAGGTACACCTCATTGCCCACCTACCATGCCACAGCCTCAAAACTGACATCTTAATCATGGAATTCAACGGCTCTACTCAATCACGACAAAACTTACGAAACTTTTTCCACAGGGAGGACATTTCCCAAGAAAAATCATTGATGAAGATACATGTCTCGCTTCCTGTCTCAGCTGACCGAGAAAAACAAACCTAGGTATATAAGTACCAGAAACAAAAATGCAGATAAAGGTTTCAACACTTTTTAATGTCAATTATAAAGAGTCATCAGTAACATTTATACTATTGTAATCTCTACATAAGTAAATTATTTCCACTTGTAATTTAGTAACAAGTGGGGTGATAATCCACTGATGTGATTGTTTAGGGAGTCTTGTTAGTATTTCAGTCGATAACACGGTCTGTATTTCTCAGCGATTAGATCCCTTTCGTCCACATGATCCTACTTTTTCTAGAAAAAAAAAAAAAAACATTAATCAGTGGCGATCTACCTTCCACCTCAAAATTATTGTATTCAGAGGTGCACACAATACAAAAGTGAAGACTTTACTACAGTTGGAAGCTCTGACCAAACCACTGAGCTATTCCTGTCAATGTACAAGGAGCGTTCAGCTAGGAAAGTCAGCGAGTGGTTGAAACAGAAGGGAAACTTACCTGTAACGTACAAACAGGACAGGTATGTCACTAAAATACGAAATATGAAAAAAAATATCGAAATTTAGGTTTAATATAACGAATTGTTTAGTACATAATTAATTATCGGCATTGCAGTTGCCCTTACTGGCCATGATAAAACTGCTTGTAGCTCCCACATGCAAATTTGCCGAAAACACAGCCATAGTACTTATAAATAAAATCAGCCTGACAAATCTACAACTTCTAAGAGAGGATGGTGGTGAAAAATTTCTGAATGCAGATACGATATCCATCACTAATCCATATATTCTCACCCATACAGTACTCTGTTTCTACTTCAATGAGCAACTGGTCCTCGTTTTCTTATTGCTAACAATAGTGCCAAAGAAAATATAATCATATTATGTTTTCCATATTTACTTACATGTTGCTGCAGTAAAAATCGAAATAGACTTGCTTGTTCACTGCACAGGAGGTATAATATATGAAGTGATAGAGCAGTTTAGGGTACCTTGATCCAAAGAGAATGGTTTACAAAGAAAACAATATTTTGGGACGTCAGTTGAATATAAATGCCAGCTATCGCAACTTGTGTAAAATTCTAGACATAGACAACAAAATCCAAACATGATTTACCATGAAAATAAGGAGATGAGCAAGAATAAATTATGTTTGTGACGACCACTTGTGACGTCATGTGGTGGATGTTAACTTGCCATTTTTAGCCGGGTGGCTCAGTCTCCTGACTCAGACATTTTTTTGCGATTTCGCCATGCTCTACCACCTTTAGCTAACTTCGCAGGCCACACTTCCCCTCTCCTAAAGTACAACTGTAAGTAAAACGCTTCTCTGGTCCCGGGAATAGTATAACTAGGGGGTTAAGTGGTCAGATGTTGAGAGGGAAACTAAGTGGGGACAACGCCTCTTATCTTGCAACTCTCATTTCCTGAGTTACCCTCGTCTCCTCATTCTCGGAAGTTGACTCACACACACAGATTTACTCATGGTGTAGTCTCGTGTGGGTAAAGGAGTCGAAGGGTTACTGTAGAGTAGTGGAAGTGGGGAAGAGGTGTGTCGAGTGGTGTGGGAGGACCGTCTTGTGCGGGGGCGTCAGTCTTGGCCACTTTCAGGTCCCCGCAGTTTTTTATTTCACATTCTGCTCACCTGGTTTACTTGTCTGCTGCTGCTGCTCTCTCCACTCCTTCTCACACCCATTGTTCTGAATTTCCGTGAGTATGGACGAAGCTTGCGTTATGGGAAAATTCCTCGTGTTTATATTGGAATGTTGAAGGGCACAGAAACTGAACAGACAGTATATTGGGCTAGTGTACTTAGGTATGTATATTGACTGCTTTTGAAGTGAGCTTTTACTTTTCTGGACTTAGCTGTATTTCTCGAGGATGAATATTGGTTCTGTTTGTTTATTGTTTTCCTGTTTCATTTTGCATGTGTTTTCCCTGTAACCTTAAGCTAATTTAGCATAAAACCACACCCAATGTAGCTAGGTCAGATTACTGCATAGCCTGCTGAGATGAAGATGTTGTCTTGTTTGATGCATAGTGGGTTAGGTTTGGTTTTGTCCAGTATCTTTAGGATCTCCTCAGCTGTAATGCTTGAATAATGTGCATAATTGTAAAAAAAAATAAATAAATAAATAAAAGAAGCATTTATGCCTAATGTAGTGGTTACAGTAATTGAGTGAAAACTACATTTGTTGTACTTAATGTTTTATCCCTTTTCCTCAGTTGATGTACCATAATTTTTGTTTGATTTGCTGCATCTGGGTGATTTTATTAGTCTCAAAGAGTGTGTTTTTGAACTGGAAGATTTAGGTGTGGGATTCATTAACCCATTTATTACTAAATGCCTTTTCACAATTAATAAAGTTGTTTGTAAGCTGCAAAAATACAGTAAAAATAACATCTTTTGGGAGCAGGGGTTAATATGCTGTTATTTGTAATGTAGATTAAGGCTATCCTTGTGCCACATTTGTTAGTCCTGTAATTTTAACTTCCTGTTTAGAGTGCATTCTGCATAGCATACTGCACTGGTCAGTCTTCACATGTAGGTCTAATGTTATTCATACTAGTAGGCTAGCCTACTCTGTACTCTATGAGTATAGTTTGCACAGTATATACTGTATAAAACCATCAGTAAACAGAAAGAATACCGTTTATGTAATGGTTGGTGGATAAAAGTAATGGTAATCGTATTTTCTCATGCATTTCCTGTCCTAGCCACTCTGCTATCACCACACCCACATTATCAGTTTCCTGTTGGCCCTGGCATCCTGTCTACATTTATTTTTTTACCTTTTGTAAGGAAGAATTTATTCACAGGTGATTCTGTTCTGCATTTTCTTTTTTTTTCTTATTTCCATAAGCTTACAGCCATGTAGCTGTGGATTATTAGAGAAAGAGGGATGTGTTGTATTTGAATTGATTTTTCATTGCTCTTCATAGCAGCACGTTATGTAATTCATGACATCAGTAACTGCACCAGAAAGTTGTGACTGTAGGGTCCCTTCTGCCAAAAAGTTCATTTGAAACTGCAGGGCAGCTGCAGTAACAACTGTGCTTTTCAACCTCTCCCAAGTGCCACTTTCATTGGTGACTCATTTGGTCCATACTGCCTTCATTCCTCATAACCCTTCCTCTTCCTGCATGTGATATTTGTACCGGTACTTGACCAGTGACCCAGCCTGTGGCTTTAGCTTTGGCTGTGAGTGGTATATATTTGTCTGGTGCAGTGTGTTCAGTGTTGATGTGATGGTGTGCATAAAACTGCTATCAGGAAGGTGGAAATGTGTAATGCTGTGTACTATACAATATTGCTCTATTTTCAGTGTATTTTACCCAGTTATTGCATATATATACTGTAACTGACAAGGTAGTGTTTGGTGGGCAGTCATCAGCATTTAGGTTGTTGACTTAGCAGTAAGAGCAGTGGTTTCTTATCACTTCATAGTTGGAAATAGTTGACTTTTTTAATGGCATTTGGTTGAGAGAGAGAGACTATTTCTCATTTTTTTCAGACTTGCTTTTTGTATGATTGAGGTTTGACTTTCAGTACATCCATAGGCCTATATCTTGAAGGTGTGTGTGTGTGTGTGTGTGTGTGTGTGTGTGTGTGTGTGTGTGAGTGTGAAAGAGAGAGAGAGAGAGAGAGAGAGGGAGAATTTTAAACTGCTTAGAAGAATAAAACTAATTTGTGCAAGCATGGAATGCTTCTTTCAGTTTTTACATAACATAATGTTAACAGATATCTTAATAGGTGTGACCACCCTCTTATCATCACCCAGTATTATTAGCCTCAGTTGTTACCTACACTGGGACAACTTCCTTCCCATTACACACCCACACCAACTCACACACTTCTGTATGACTGCTGTACTTACATTTGGCCATAAATGCAAAACCTCTTTTATCTCACCTCATACACACGTCTATAACAGGATGCTCACACTTACACCTATTACATCTTACACATATGTTTAGTCATATACATAAATGACACCTAAACTCATACACACTTCTTGTATGGTACAGGATACTCTCACCCACACTCTATCCTACTCCAGCTTATCACACACACACACACACACACACACACAGTTTAATTCTTACACTCATGCCTACACATTACCAACACTTACACCTGCACAAATCTACAGCTACACAAATGTGCACACACACACAGTTTTACACCCACACTCACACCTACACACTACCAACACTTAAGCAACACCAGCACAAATCTACAGCTACACACACACACACACACACACACACACAAATAGATGTGAAGACAGGACAGCATAAGCTTATCCCAGATCCTGAATACTACAACTAGGTAAACACACACACACACACACACACACACACACACACACACACAATCACAACTACCATTACTACCCCCCTCCCTCTCCCTTCTTCTCTACTCCACCCACTACCACCATGGTCATCACAACTACCCAGTATCACTATTATCTCAATTGTGGTAGCTCTCTCTCACTTGTTATGTGGACTCTCGGTTGTTGCATAGTTTCTCTCTCTCTCTCTCTCTCTCTCCATTCACATCCTCCTCATATCACATCATCTCTCCCTTTATATTTGTTTGTTTCTCTTCCATTATTTGTCTCCCATTTGCTCAGCACATAAAGATATTGTCAAGCTGAAAGGGTCATGGCAACATTGCACACTTAAAATTTACCACCTGTTCAGTTTAAGTTGATCTAACAGTGCTTTCTCCATCATGAATATTGAGTTGTAGCCAGTGATTACCACTAGATTATGCTGCTGGTCATGAAAAGTGTTTTGGAAAGGGTGTTGAACTGTAGTGTAGTTTTTTCTGTCGCTGAGCTACCATAATAAGAAGAAGCTGCAGAATGACAAATAGCCCTGCCAGATTAAAGTAGGTGAGCTGTAGTAACCAAGAGGTGCTGGGGATCATCATAAACCCTCTATAACATGATTAGTAGGACAGTCAGTTTAATCTCTTGCTGTATGCTCTGTGTGATTAACTGGCAGCGTAATGAGATGGGTGTGGCAAGGTCAGATAGGATGTAAGGGTGGAGTTAACCCCTTCACTATGAGATTTTGCCATGGACTGGGAACCATTTTTCTTACCAGTGGAAGTACAGTATATGGCATTTCAGGGAATTGACCAAATGGCACCTTATTGATTTTGTGTATTTGAAAATTAAATTAACCACTTAAGTACCGGTATGCTATGGTGTAGGATTTCATTATTTTTAGTTTGTTAAAAAACTCAGTTAGATAAAAGTAGATGTGGAGATAGGACAAGACACACAAGACTCAAATTCTCCATATTTTGACTAGGTAAACACACACATACATACACACACACACACACACACACACACACACACACCTTATCTCACCATTTCCTTTTTTATCTTAGCTTTCTTTTCCTTACACCCCACTCATATCTTATCTTTGATGTACCATACTTATTATGTGTATTGGATGGTAGTGGCTTAGTGGAAGTGACTAAGCAGAAGTGGTGTATTTGACACATTCCAGTTCATTGTGCAGAACTTCATGATGCTGTATAATATTTTTACTTGTTGATCCATTATTTTTTAATTCCAGAAGTGTGTGTGTGTGTGTGTCTAAGTTCTGTGTGGGATGTGCATATGTATTTGAAAATTGTTATAATACTGTTTGCAAGATGTAGGTGAACCTGTGTCAATATTAATTACTGGGTAAGACTTTAGTATGTGTATTATATATTACTGTACTGTGTTGTATGAAGGAGAGAGAGAGAGAGAGAGAGAGTGAGAGATTGTGTTACCTGAGTAGTGTCATGTTACCACCCTATATAGATTGGTATGGTTAGTCATGCACTAGGCCAGGCATCCTCTTAACTCGCCTCCTGTTCGAATAGCCATATGGCTAGTTTTGTTTCAGTTTAGCCCTGTTGTGATACAGATTGTGCAAATGTAAAGTTGTTTAGTTATTAACATGATAGTGTATTAACTCCTTTTTTTGCTTATAAAATTGTACTTGAGTCATTGCAAAATTGTTTTGAAAATGAAAATGAGTGTGTGCGTGTGTGTGTGTGTGTGTGTGTGTGTGTGTGTGTGTGTGTGTGTGTGTGTGTTTGTTTTTAAGTCCATAGGTACATGCCAGAATCACGTTCATTGTCATATTTCGTTTTTAAAGGCTCCAACATGCTTGCATGCATCAGCCTTGGTCGCCTAATGGTGGCTCTCCTTGCTGCTCGATCTCTGGCAGCAGTCTTATTCAGTCCCTTAACCCTGAAGTCACGGTCAATGACTTCATCCCAGGTCTTTTTCGGTCTGCCTCTCACAGCGCTACCCCTAACCTTAACACTTCTCACTTTCTGTATCCATTTATCATCCCCCATCCTCTCTACATGCCCAGACCATCTCAACCTACCTCTCCTCATCACAACACCAATACACTCCACTTTTAAATACCAGTAGATGAATTTAAAGTGGGAGTTGCATACACATATACTAGACTTTCACTGAAGACTGCCCGGATTCACTGCATGTTGTTTATAAATATATGGTGTAATATACTTATGGTAATCTTCTTAGCCATTTACCTTATATGGTATAGTATGAGTATAGTTAATCATCGTAGCCAGTTAGCATTTCATTGTCGTAATACCAGTACTGTATTGTGGAGCAGTATGGGAAATGGTCACTTCTTGTCATCGGGCACAGCAATTTTACACTTATTAAATGAGAAGCCACTTTAAATTTAATAAAATAAGTCTGCCTAGCCAGAATGAGAGGTGAACAGAAAATTGTATGTGTCTGAAGTGGAGGGAGAGAGGAGGGTGAAACCAAGGATGAGATGTAGGGATGGAGTCAAGAGATAGCTACCGGCATGGTATATGAGAGGGGGACATGAGTTGGGGGCACTCAAATGGCAGAGGACAAGACTGCATGGAGGAGAATTGTTTTGTGGCTACCCGTTATGGGAGTACAGCATATGTTAATAGATAAATAGATAGCTAGATAGACAAACAACCAGAATAGGTTGCAAGGCTTCTCATATCCTGAAGGGGTTAGTGAAATTTTCTTGTGAAGCAGTAAATAGTATGGAGATTAGCTACGTCTTTCAGATGGATTGAATCATAATGAATATGTTTAGTTTAAAGGAATGATAGCATTCTGTTTCAAAAAAGTATTTACAGCCTTAATATATTTGAAGAAACCACGCTATGGATGAGAATATAGTTATCCCTGTGGAGTGGTGGGAATGAGTTCAAGGCCTGACTAGGCTATCAGCACTGTTACACACTGCTGATGTCATGTGTATTTCCTGTGATTTCACTTTAAATTATGTCATTTTAGGATGTGGGTAGCTAGCTTTTATTTAATTTACTGATATTAATTTTTTTGTGCTGTTATCTTGTTGTACCTTTATTACCCATCCCCACCCTGGAGGGGCTCGAGGACAGGTATTGCTTTCACTCGGTTTGTCTGTCTGTTAACAACTTTACCCAAAAACTACTTGTGCAATTTTGACTAAAATTACAGGGATGATGGGCAATGACCTTCTGATCACCTGACTAAATTTTGGGCCAAATTAGGCCAAGGCCCAGGCTGGAGGGACCCCCCCCCCAAAAAAAAAAAAAAAAAAAAAAGAGAGAGAGAGAGAGAGAGAGAGAGAAAAAAAAATTGTTTGTTCGCCATGACTCCCTTCAAATTCATCATATTGGCATGAAACCAAAACCTAAATATACATCTTTCAAATCTGCATCCTATAACATGCCTCATCACATCAGGAGGGTCAGTGTCAGGTGGGTTGGGCCTAAAATTTCAAATGGTCATAAAATCATCAATTTTTGCCTGGTTTACTTCAAATTTGATATGTGACATCTTTGACAAGATATCCTCTTATGTTTATATGTCAGCACTAAAATGACTACCAGGGAGGGGCTTGCTGTGCCTTGGCACCACCTCTTGTTTCATGGATGATTTCTGTGCAGTGTATAGTCTGCACTGTGCAATGAGTGCCATTATCATTAGAGATTAATACTTTGTAGCATGAGTAAGGCTGAATTCTGGCTACCACTCTGAAAGGATAAGAACTGGTCATTAGTGGAACCAAAACAGACTGACACAGATACCTGTAGTTTTGCTCTTCGGCTGCCTGTAATCATGATGCTGATTATTGCACTTGTTTTGCTGTAAGTGATGGACAAGTCCTATCCTCAGCAATGCCTCAGGAACTTCTTTTTGACTAAAATTTTCAAATGCAGTACTGGGTAGTGAAGCACCGTTCAGTACAAGTACCAGTTCTCATATTATGCCATTGTTACTTCTTAACTTCTTAATTGGAAAACACATACAGCATCTTTTAATGGTGGTATCACGACATCTGAAGTTTATATTATATAATTGACAAAAGTGTTTTATAACCCGCCCCTTTTCTGAGCTCCAAAGTTTATTGTGCATGTGTTACTAGTGGGACTGTTAATTTAGAAAAGACTGCAAAATTTTGCATTACTTTTGGGACAGTACAGTAACTGGAGTTCTGCCTTGGGATAAGAGAAGTGGATTTACTGCTTTCAATCCTTCATTTTGATGCCATACATTTTTATGTGATTATTGCTACTGCCAAACTTTTTTATTCAGATTAGGAGAAACCTCTTATAGTCAAGGGGTAAGTGAAGGCTATGTCTTGCTTATCAGTGAGAAAAGCATCTCCTACGTCAGCTGAACATAATTTCCCAACCCTTCAGACCCCCAGCTGCAGCAACAATGGCCCGGGCGTGGGTTGTGTTGGTGGCAGTGCTGTGTGTCCTCTGTGTGGTGACAGAGGCGCAGTCAGAGTGCAGACGCAAAGGGACATGCTCGGAATGCATACAGACACCCAACTGCATGTGGTGCGGCCTCCCTGGGGTGAGTGCATTATGAAAATAGTACTGGTCCTCCCCCTCTTATGAACGGTCAACTTACTGATTTTCGCACTTACAAATTTGTACTTTCAGTAAAATATTCAAGAAATCACTGGTACCGGTATACCTCGATACATGATACCCGTAGATGCGATACTCCTGCATAACGATGGGAGTAGAAACGATGGAAGTAGAAATACCACCATACCCCACCTAACGATGGCCAAACCCCGGTTTAACAATGGGTTTTTATTTTTATTTTATTTTTTTACCGATTTTGATGATACATTAGTCTTAAATTGTGTTTTAGGTTTATTTATAAATTGTTTTTGGACTTAAATTACTGGTAATGTGTTTTAGCTATAGGTGGGGTGAAGATTGTAATTTTGGGGCACAGTTTACTAAGCTTGATTTTTTCCAGACTTATACTGTATATATTTGATGATTTTCAGATTTTATTTGTTGGTTTTAATGAGTTATTTACAGGTGTTAGGCTTAAGTTAGCTTCTTTAACAGCTGTTAGACCATTTAGATTGGCTTTAAACTTTTTTGGACTCATTTGGGTGAGTTTAGGACTTGGTTGGGGGGGGAAACCCAAGGCTCAAAAACACATCCCTACACATCACATGTTAAATCTACTCCGAGATACAATACCCCGCCTAATGGTGGGTTTTTACTGAACCAGTTGCATCGTTAAACCAGGGTTTACCTGTACATGGAATTACATGAGATATTCAACACTTGATTATAAAATCGGCTTTGTGTTAATGATTTTGCTAAACTGTAGGCTAATGTAAGTGTTCTAAGCACATTTAAAAGGCTTGGTGGGTGATGTTCTGTTGGTTAGGTGTATTAAATGTATTTTCGACTTATTAAAAAAGCATACGAGCAGTTTCTTGGAACGTAACCCAGTCGTAAGTGAGGGAGGACCTCTTGTAGCCCTGGGTTCACCTGAATGCAAACCAAGTGTATTATAGGTTGAAGTTACCTCTTTGTGGCAGTCTAATTCCCTCCTCTCAGGGCATGGGAAGGAATTTTGGGACATAAAACCAGGTACCATGCAAGACAGTACCAGTAGTCTGATCTTTGTTATAAGTATCATTTTCTTATCATGTTTTGTTGCTGGTACAGTCAATTCTTTTTTAATGTCAGTCATATGCACGGGCAAAATGCTTCATTTAATGAAGCTGCTTCAGGTGATGCATGCCTAAGATTAATTATTTAAGGATTAAAAGCATAAAAATTACCTTTTTCTAACTTCTTAGTTAGTTGATAATGAGTCATTAACAACCCTAAGTGAAAATTTTGTGTTGCCAGTAATTCATCAACTTAATAATGACTGAGCATCAAGTGATACAGCTTTCATTGATGACTGCTTGTACTTACACATTGTCCTTTACAGAATTTCACAGAGGAAAGTGGAAAACCACTGTCTCGATGTATAAGGCGCACTGATGAAGCTGTGTCGATTTGGCGCGAGGCTTGTGGTATACGATACATCAACGAGCCTGCCAACTACTTTGAGACCATTGTGAACAATGAGCTGACTCAGGCTGGAGTTCTGGCAGGGAGTGGGGTGGCAGAAGGTGGTGGTTCGGGGGCTGGTGCTGGGGCGGGAGCTGGTGAGGCAGTGGTACAGATCAAGCCACAGAGGGTCGCCATGAAACTCAGAGCCCGTGAGTGTCTTTCATTAAAGTTTTTATATTTGTGAGAAAGTTTACATCTGTAAGAATGTATTTGTGAGGATTTTAAAATTTATTGCAGTAATTCATTGTTGTATTTGTTTTTTAAGCTAATCCCTTCAATTTGATCGTGTATTTTATATGTTGTTCTTATATACTATCTCTGGATGGTTTTATTTTAACGTAGAGGAGCCACAAGTTATTGAAGGATTAATTAAGACTATTTCCTACCCCTCCAGTTTGAAAAGTCTACCCTAAGATGCCTAAAATCATCCGAAAATACCATGAATAGAATAAGAAATACCTGTATATCTGTGTAGTCATATTATTTTGTCATTATAAGTGACTCATTTTGCATCCTCTTTCCACCCAAACAGAGGAGTCATACAGCATGGATGTGATTTTCCGACAAGCAGAGGACTACCCAGTGGACCTTTACTACCTTATGGATCTTTCAAAGTCCATGGAAGATGATAAAGAATCCCTCTCACAGTTGGGGGCCCAGCTGGCTGATGAGATGCAGAAGATTACCAAGAACTTTAGGCTTGGGTTTGGGTCGTTTGTGGACAAGGTCGTCATGCCGTATGTCAGCACAGTCCCAGAGAAGTAAGGAGTGACTTGTTTGTTATTGTTTGATTTCTTCAGTTCTTTGTTTATCTATAGCATGTGCTTTTGGCCAGAAGTTTTACATAATAGGCTATGCTTGTGAAAAGGACTTCCTGTCAGAACTTCATGCTACTTTAAGGGTGATATTGACAGTGCTCACAGTAATTTAATTATGATAACTGTGGTTTCATTGGCCTTGTGAAGGGGTCAGGTTGTATAATTATAATGGAGAGTAAATTGAGAGTGAACAATTTAATAATAGTAATTCACTCTCAACTTAAATGTCAGGACCAACTGCCTAGCCCCGGGTTCCTATGCTCCACATGGGACAATGTAGGATTGGATGATGGATGGATGGATGAATAATAATAATGATAATATGTTGTGTTGCCTATGTATGATATGGTTAGCTGGATATATGTTATATTCTGTATTATTGTTGGTAAACATTTGAATCAATTTATAATCCATATTTTTCAATTTCTCCCTCAGATTAGAGCACCCTTGTGCTAATTGTGCTCCTCCTTATGGGTTCAAGAATGCCCTTCCTCTCACCGAAGATGCTGCCTCCTTTGCTGTAAGTTGCATGGAATACTGATTCTTCTTCTTCTTCTTCTTCTTCTTCTTCTTCTTCTTCTTCTTCTTCTTCTTCTTCTTCTTCTTCTTCTTTTTATTTTTTTTTTTTTTTTTTTTTTTTTTTTTTTTTTTTAATAAGAAGCTGCATAGTAACCAAGAATGCCTGGTTGTCCCATGTGTTAAGGTGCTCCAACTGGATGTGGATCGTAAGAGTTTAGGTCTGATGGGTGGTTGGATGCCACTTAGGAGCCTGGCCCTGGGCTTCTACACTCCTGTTGGTGCAGTTAACCCTTTGAGATTCCAAAGACGCGATTTCGAGTCATTGTAAATCTAACCGTTGAGATTCTGATGGCTCAAATGCGAGTCATATGAAACAACATTTGTTTTTTGCATGTTTTCCATATCCTATCTGGGCTTGTTCTACATACACCATCCTGTTTATCCTTTTCCAACTTCCTGTATTTAGTTTTACATTGACATACATTGACAAGTACATCAGACATATATGCATATTAAGTTCGCTTTTACCATGAATAATATCAATATTACCAGCATGGATATTTGCCTGTGTGACAGCGAGAGCTTTCGTTTTTCTCTGTGAAAACTAGTATAAATTGCCATAACCTATATATCAATGGAAAGTTAATTTACTGTAGATTGACATGGTGCAATCAAATTTCATGTAACTCTAGTACTTTTTTTTTATAAAGATTTTTCTACGGAAGGATGTACGATTTTTCCTTTTTGGCTAACTTCTACTCATCCTATTGGCCTTTTAGCTACCATATTTACCTTTTTCAACCATACTACAATAAAGAGCAACTATTCAGCTTTAAAATGGTACCAAATTCACTAGTCTACCATAAAAAGTTAGTGTACAGTGGCCGATTAAGTACAAATGTCGCTACATGATGGTGGACTCTATAAGCGCCAGGCTGAATCTGGCACAGACACAATCGGCGGAGGGCCGAAAATCTCAAAGGGTTAAGAATGAGATGATTGGTAGATAAAGGGATAGTATGAATACTCTTCCACAGTAATCTGTTTGAAAAATATATTGTTAACAGATGGTAACAGCCAGTCTCATAATATTACCCTTTTCAAGGTGGAGGGCCTGAAACTAGATTATTTTAATCTACAGTACTGGTGTACTGTAATATAGTCAGTCCTCACTGAAAGTCTAGGATTTTTTAGGCAAATGCTGCTTATGGTAAAGTACTGTTAAGTGAGACTTGCTTCTGGCTCATGATTGAGGGGTTATAAGCACATGAAGCATTAATTTCTGCCTTTAAATAATTTCCAAAATAAATCACAACGAACTTTAAGTGAAGAAAATTTGTTGATTTATGAGCAGCTTAATAATGAAACCCAACTGAAGTAACTTTAGACAAGGAGTGACTATATGATAAGCTTAATTTGTCAGTTGCTTAATGCCCTGTGTCATAATCTGATTTCAGACGGAAGTGGCCAAAGCCCCAGTGTCAGGAAACTTAGATGCACCAGAAGGAGGGTTTGACGCCATCATGCAGGCCATCGTGTGTCAGGAGGAGATCAGGTGGCGGCAGGAGGCCAGGCGGCTCTTGGTTTTCTCAACAGATGCAGGTTTTCACTATGCTGGGGATGGCAAGGTGAGACAGCGAGAAAGGTGAATGTGATAGTGATGAAAATTGTGTGCATATATATGTGTGTGTGTATGTGTGTGTTTTGTGTTTATAAATCCCAGCTTTCAATTCTAACTTCACTCTTTTTGGCATCGGGAGAGTTTTAGTATTAGGAAATAGCTATTCCCTTTTTAATGCATCATTGACCAAACAATAGTGCAATACTGTATTAGTTAGTCATCATAATTAAAGAGCAAAAATGATGGGATTACATCTTCCTTAGATGGAATAATGATGGAACAACTGTAGGTTATCAGAGTGGCATCGTAGAGAGAGAGAGAGAGTTTAAAATTGTTAATGGGAGAAGGATAAAATTTAGAAGTACCGGTATGAGCATGGTATGGAGCAAACCAGGTCCATACAAAGTTGTTTAATTTGCAGTGAAAAAAAATTATATATAGTCAAGGCAATGAAGGTCATGAATGACAGGCTGTTGATATAAGGCTGGTGGTGACTGATGAGAAGTTAATCCATAGCTTTCCTTTTTTCTCCCAATCCATACCTTCCCTTTTTCCTGAGTGAGTGATTGTGAGAGTGAAATAAGTGGGTGATTCAGTGAGTGCTTGTGATAGTGATGGAATCACTGAGGAGTGATAATGAAGTAGTGGTGCTATTTGACACAAATATCTGTCCACCCTTTGTGGGTTGGTAGATAAAATGAATACCTAGGGTGACACCTAGGGAAGGTAATTGTGGTAACATGGATGATGCAGTGGCCTTGTATCCTAGGATATTGGATGAAGACCAGCCATAGGCTCAAAAGCCCAAGTTACAGAGAAGAGCACCATGGCTAAGGTCTTCATTGTGTCTGTCCCCACATCTACCTTTCCCTTTACTGGCTTTTCCGTATTCACCCAGTCTTTACTGTCCCTTGCTCATTTGGCATTACAGTTGGGGATTTAACAATAAGTTAGCTTTGTCCATGTATTGTAGGGGAATATTGGAACATAAGAAATTTATTATTTAGTTTAATGATGCTTGTATATTCAATAGGCATTAAGCCCAACCTTTCTTTTGCAGCTTGGTGGGATTGTAAAGCCCAATGATGGCCAGTGTCACTTGGACCTGGCCAATGAATATTACACCCATTCCAAACTCCTGGATTACCCCTCTGTCTCTCAGGTTTGTATGGTACCCTTGTCTCTCCTCACTCCCAAGTCTTTTACTTTGGGTACAGGCTCCTAGACTCCTGTTTATATGGGGTAAAATGGGACTGATGATAATGAAGTTTTTTTTTCTACTTGGGCATGCTGTTAATAATTCTTCCATTTTCATGCGTTGTCTTTCCTTGTTTTATGGATCTTACCTAATTCCATCCTTAGGTGGGAAAAAAAGGTCAGGATGATGATAATGATGATCTCTACCAGTCTGTGTGAGACTTGACTGATGGAAGGTTTTAAGTACAGCAAATTGATATACAGTAGTGTTTGAAAAGAGAGGTGAATTTGTCAAAGTGGAGATATGAGTGGCTGATGCTATGAAGGCCATCTTATGATGAAACAGGATTGATGACAGAGGCTGCAAGAGGACTAAATGCATGTATGTTTGAGCCCATATTAACCTGTAGATGTGAGACTGGTATATGTGACATTAGTTTGAAATGTTAAAAGAGGAGGAAATGCAATTGTGTTGGAATGTATGTAGGTTGTTCTGACTGGACAGGATAAGCAGTGGAGTGATTTATGGAAGATGTGGAATGGGGGAAAACCATTGCCCAAAGTGTAGAAGAAAGTATCCTTATTTGATGGGGTTGTATATAGAGGTTGGTTATAAGTAGGGTGGTGAAGAAGGTTTATAGGAGTTAGTTTGAAGGTGGGAAGTTGTGTGGGAGAAAATTATTAATGATTATGAGTAGGTGATGAAAAAGGTTGAGTTTGAAGGTAGGAAGCTGTGTTGAAGAAAAAGGTTTATGGGAGTGTAAAGGTCGAAATTTGTAAGACCAAGAGATGGGTGCTTTTGATACTGGTAAATGAATATTTGAGAATTGAGGCAGGGAAGTTGAATTGACAAAGGATAGGAATGGATGGTTGAATTGTATGTGAAATATGTCAATGTTTTTTTACACCTTTTAAACTTGACAGTTACTATAATTTGCTTATTCCAGAGGTATTGTGAAGCAAGTAAAAAAAGAAAGGAAAGGGTAAATAGGTGGACGGTTCGCCTATGATGTTGAGCTGAAAATTGTGATGGCTTGAATGATAAGTCCATATAAATTTGTGGTCTGTATGACAGGGCACATGGTGATATTTCTCCTACTTTTTTACTGTCCAGTTTTTATTTTGGGACCATACCCTACATTTATACAGTCATGTTTTTATTTTAGGATTATACAGTACTTTCTACCTTGTTTTGGGATCTTACCCGCCCCATATGTTTGTTGGAAGTAGTGTTTGGAATCAGATTTTGATGACAGTATTTATTCCTGTACAAATATCCCTCTGTTACTTTAATATCCGTACCTTTACAGATTAACCAGGTGGCAAAGGAACACAAGATGAATATTATCTTTGCAGTAACAGCAGAACAGTCTTCAGTCTATTCTAGTCTGGCCCAAATAATTGAAGGGTCTGGCCAGGGCGAGTTGACTGCTAATTCATCCAATGTGGTGGAACTTGTCAAGCGGGAATACAATGTGAGTAAGGAACATCAGTGCTGGAAGTGAAGGACACAGTACTGAGGCCTAATTATATGCTGTCTTTTTGATATCCTTATTTGTTATCTATTAAATCAACAGGAAGTTAAAAAAAATTTTGCCAATTAAAGTTCCACAGCTGTCAGTAAAACTGTATGCCACTTCTCCTGGCACACAAGACTAGTTGTATGGAAAAGGGGGTGATATTTTGGAACATGTCGCCATCATGTAACAAGGACTTATTGTAGGTTAGAACATAAGCATAATACTCAGTACTCAACTGAAGTTAAGACTGTGTGCTGCCAAACACTTTTAAATGAAGCTTCATTAGCTAAGTAAGATTTGCTTCTGGACATTATTGAGAGGTTAAAAACACATAAAATAGTCAATTCTAGCTTTACAATGACTATAATGGATCAAAAGCAACTTTTAAGGAAAGAAATTGTACCAGTATTCAGTGACTTCAGATGAGGACTAACTGTATAAATGTTGTAAATGATATAATTTGTAGTGCTTAAATGCTAACTACTATCTGAATATGGTATGCTTTAGTGACTGAAAGATAACTAGAGTGGCTAACTAACCTCATTCTGTACCTTCAACAGAAAATCACCAGCAAAGTAGAGTTGAAGGACAACGCCACAGCCCCGGTCACCATCCGTTACTTCTCCAAATGCAAGGGCAGCCCAACAGAGAAGGAGACTTCAGTATGCCAGGGCCTCAGGGTTGGAGATCAGGTCACCTTCAGGGCAGAGATTACTGTAAGTAAAGTCTTTTGTTTTTGTGCCAGGTTGTCTAATGATTAGAACACACTCAGTCTGAGTGATGGCATTTCATATGTTCAGTCCTGAAAATGTGACTAGAGGATCTTTGATCATGTAATATCATCAGGGGAATTAAGCTGGTCATCTTAAATGCTCTGGACCACATTAGCCTGGCCATGGCCCCTACACCACGAAGGAGATAATATGGGATTGGTTGTTGCCATTGTACTGTACCTCCGTGGTTGATTTTATGAGACATCTGTATCATATTAGGCCTTATATAATTGACCACACATTTTTTCAGTACAGATATCTACTGTATATTAAGATGATTTTCAGTACGGATATCTAGATTTAGGCATAGATGTAGATCAGCTTAAGGATTACTGCATTATTCTTTCATGTCTTATATGTTCTCTCTGCATTTTTTTTTTCTTTTTTTTATGTGGTAGGTGGGGGCTCTCACCATCCACTCACTCGATGTAGTTCTACTCTTGGGCGTCTGCCTTTTCCTCTCGTCCATCCTTCTCTCGTTCCATCCTCTTCTGTCTTTCTTTCCTTCAGTCTTTCCTTGTCCTTCTGCCTGTGAGTGACTTTACACTCCCTCTTCTGTCTTTCTTTCCTTCATTTTTTCCTCTTCTTTCTGCCTGTGGGTGACCCTACACTGAGTGACAAGCCAAATGGTTTCCTGTACACCAGGAAACCATATACTATGCTGGGTGGTAACCATATAACCAGATTTTGGCACCTGGTGGTTTAGTGAGTAATTACAGCGCTCCAATCGGATTGAGCTGGTGAAGGTTTATATCCAAGGTGTGGTTGGGGTTTATTGCTCACATAATGCCACTCAGGGATGAGTGAGGCTGGTCACTCTCATCTTGAGTGTCAGGACCAACTTGCCTAGCCCTGGGCTTTTATGCTTCTCATGGGGCAATGTAGGATTGGATGATGAATGAAAGAATGAAATAATAATCTGCACATTTTATAACTGTATTAAAGGACTTATCCAGATCATCTCCCATCATTCACCAGCACATCACAGTGTATTAACTTTAGGCCTCACCACTCACTCATTGACATGAAAATCTGAACCAGTCTGAAATTATCCCATTCAGTTATTAAGCAACACAGCATCAGCTGCTTTTGTTGGCATTAAAACATTTCATCTTTTATCCATAACTGGCTTGTCTCCATTTCCATACCTTGTTTTAGCCTCCCAGAGTTATCCACAACATGTTGAACAGCCATAAGGACATCACACATAATTCTGTCAACTACAGCATTCAGCAGTTTTCCTTCCATACCACAAGTACATACCGCCCAACATTCCTTCCCAGTTAATATTTTGAATGCTTTTTCCATATCCATAATACCATAAATACTGTATTTTGCAGTTTTTGCATGTTGTCTTCATCATTTGCCTCACATCTGATTATCACATAACCTTATTACTGTACTCTAGAAATCACGCTTTTCATCACTTAACACACTTTATATCATATATTCATTTTTCTGTGCTTAACACACTTTCTAACCTTTGTTCATATTCATTTATCTATGGCAGAGCTGTCTTGATATATACTAACATTTTGCAGATATGCCAAGGTTCAAATCCAGGAGGTGGTCTGAGGTTCTTCTATCATGTAAATGCTGCTGGGGACATAAGATGATTTTTGTGGCTTAAATGATCATGACTGTGGTAGCCTGGCCTCAGGCTGTCATACATCCTCAAGAGGAGTGATACAGTTTAGGTGTGACTGTTGCTGTTTCCCTATTACTCAGGTGTATTTAAATGATGGAGTGGAAATGAAGTTTGGCCCATTAATCGGGTCTTCCGTTGATTGTTTTCCGCTTTTAATTTTTTCCATGTGCTGTGGACCCTACTTCATCCAGTCTTTGGATGGGATGATAATGATGTATTTCCAGGTTGAGAGGTGCCCGAAGGACCGCAGTGAATGGCGACAACTGATTGGAATGTATCCTGTGGGACTGCGTGAGAGTCTCATCATTGACTTGGAGATGATCTGTGACTGTCCTTGTGAGAATGAGGGTAATGAGGTACAGTATTTATTCCATGCGCAGTTGGTTTTATATAACTTTTTATCATTCCTTGTATGATATATTAAATTTCCTTCTGCAATAGGCATAACACCAAAGCCATCTTAATCACCAGTGCAGTCCACCTCCTTAGGGCTCCAAGATTGAGAAGATTTGTTTTTTTTCATTAATGACAACAAGATATAGGCAGTTTATTTTCACCTTACAGAACTTAACCACTACCATTACATGAATAGTAAAGGTTGGCTTTGCAAGAATTATGTCAGAATCAGTTTTGACAAATTTTGAGAACAGTATTGAGTTTGGAGAGTGCCACCAAAACAGGAAATCAGCTGATTGTATGGTCACATTTCACTTCATCATATCACACTGTGTTATCCCTGCCATCCCCTGAACTTAAGCTACTGTCCACTAAATTGTTTTACTTCACCCCAGGAGGCTATAATTATGTCCTCTAGGAAGCAGACATGCTGGTTAGTTTACAGTATGGGGAAGTCATTACCAATCCAATTACTGTACCCTGGGAGAAGCACAGACTAAGCTTGACTAATCTTGATGAAGATTCAATTTTGTATTGTGTTTCAGTGCTTGCAAAAATGGCATCAGTCCATTAGGCAATATCCATCATCAAGAATAGTCACAATATCTTGGCTTTTAATGTGACAAAAACCTGCCAAGTCATGGTTGCATGAAATTTGATGAGCCTTAGTTAGGAAGTAGGAACAGGTCTCTCTGGTTACTAGTGATGTCAGCACTGGCTATGTTCTGACTACATGTGGCCATTACCTTAGCTGAAAGGAGTTAAGCATTTTTGTCAAACTAAACACACTAGCTGTAACCTTGTGCTTCTTTCACCATTGCCATTCACCTCCCTAGGGCTACATTGAAGATGCTGAACAGTGCAGCGGAGCAGGAACGTACCAGTGTGGTGTGTGTATATGCAATGAGGGCTTCCTTGGCAGCCGGTGTGAGTGCGGGGCCAACACTCCCTGGGGTGCTGAGGGCACCTTTGATGACTCCACCTGCCGTGAAACCAACACCTCAGCAATCTGCAGTGGCCGAGGGACTTGCACTTGTGGGGAGTGCAAGTGTAATGAGCGTGATGTTCCTGAAGAGGTGGGTTGTGCCAAGAGTTATCCCTTGAAACTTAAGTACAGTAAGTCCTCAGTATGTCTCTCTTTTGACATTCATTTTTGTTGGCAAGTCCTCCTTTTTTTTCTTTACTGTATTTATATTTATATATATATATATATATATATATATATATACTTTGCTTAGTCAATCATTTAATTTTCTTTGTCATATCCAAAGTAAATAAAAAAATGCCTATTAAAGAGTCATCAGTAGCTTTAAGATGGATATGCAAGTTTCCATCAGTTTACACCAACAGTTATGTATAAAAACTTGTAACAGTTTAGAACACATCACCTACAGTACTTACTGTATAACAGGGACTGCATATCATTTTTTATTCATCACTGCTGCCACCAGACAATTTTCAGTCAACTTGGGAAGGATCTCTGGTTCTGAATGGGATAAGTAAAGCTGTATCTAACACCTCCAGTTTGAAGTGTCTGTTGTAAGGTGATTAAGGTTTCTGGAGATAGTAAGAAAAGATTATCTATACACTGCCTCATCTTGTTGTAGGAGTTATAAAGATGATTACAGTGAGAGAGTTGAACTAGAAGGAAGTGGATTTTTGTCTGATAAGGTGGAGCTGGGGTTCTGTGGCCGAGTGATGTGTGATTGTTAGTGTGGCCTGTTTCACTGGGCTTGCTGTTAATAATTCTCCAACATTCATAATTCCTATTTCTTTGTTTTTGAATCCCATCTTGCCCCATCCTGAAGTAAGAAAAATGTTATGATGATGATATTTTGGTGAGAGGGGTGACTGCGAATAAAGTGGGTTTTGTGGAAGATAATGGCTGATTATGGTGAGAGAACTGAATTGGAATAAAGTGTGTATAGTTCTTTCACCAACTTAGGCCAGATTTTCTTCCTGTACCTCATTGGCAGAATACGACCATACTATAACCATATATCCTTTCCAGAGCATTTCTTTGTGTCTGATGTTATGGTTTTGTGTTAATCACTTGGTATATTTGAGTGTTCAGGATGGAGATATGCCATTTTAGGTCAGATTAAAATAAAAAAGAACATTTTATGAAGGATGTTATTTGGTTGCAGTAACAGATGAACCAGACAAATTTGTGTACTGTACTGTATTGAACAGGCAGAAGGTGCTTCAACTGGATTCAGCATGTGTAGGTTTATATCCAAGGGATGGTTGGGATTTATTGCTCATATACTGTACTGCCACTCAGGGATGAGTGAGGCTGGTCACTTTCATCTTAAATGTCAGCACCAACTTGCCTAGCCCTGGGCTCCTACACTCCTCATGGGGCAATGCAGGATGAGATGATGTATGTATGAAAAGACAGATTGAGAGAGTTGAGCTGGAACTTGATTTGGTAGGAGATTGGTACCAGTATGTAGTTGTCATTGCTTAGGACAGTGATGTCAAACTTGATCCTTCCCAAGGGCCACACTTCGGTACTGTTGATTGTCTGAGGGCCAAGTCTACCTAACATTATCGAAATTAGCGAAGATATATAAATGGAGTACATATTTAAGCGAGATATATACTGAATTATTTAAAAACAAACATGGTTTACACCTCAAGGTTTAATTTATAACATGTTGTCCTCTCCAATCCATAATTTTTTTTTTTCTGAGATCAAGTAAAAATAATAGTTCCTAGTAGGAGAGGCATATTTTTGTCTACACTTGAATAAAAGTTTTGTGACATATTTGTTCACCAATAAATTATTCAGATGGGATTTTTATCAATCAAATTATTAATAAATATTTTTAACTACTGTAATATTTGTTCACTTGATCATATGACAGATTTTGTGGGATTTTCTGCATGTTATTTCTCATTTTTCTTGAGTCATCGCGAGCCTTTATTTTTCTCTTCGAGGGCCACATGTGGCCAATGGGCCACCAGTTTGACACCTCTGGCTTAGGATATACCAGGATTCTCTCTCTCTCTCTCTCTCTCTCTGAAGTCATTCCAGTTGTATGCATGTATGTGTGTGCATGCACATAAAATTTCAGCTAACTGAGAAAAAAAAAAAATCTGAACTCAAACCTTAGATTGTGACTGGAGACTTCTGTGAATGCACCAACTTCCTGTGCAACCGGTTCAACGGTGTGCTGTGCGGTGGGCCAGACCATGGGGTGTGCGAGTGCAATGTGTGCAAGTGCAGGCCTGGGTGGACCGGACCTGCCTGTATGTGTGAAGACAGCATTGAAAACTGCATAAATCCTGGTGAGTAGTCTAGGAAGAGTGAGACAATAAATGTAACCTATGCACACAAGTACTGTACTCTCTTTTGAAAGTTATTTGTAAAGTTTGTAATGAAATAACTATTGTTTTATCATTGTGTACAGGCGTAGTAACTAATCTCAGTCATGAATCGTAATTACCAGTAACTCAGCCAGATTTATACAGAGTCCAAATTCAAGCCAAGACTTTGACATTGTTATAAGTTCCTCTTATACATCTCGGAGAGCTCACCCTCTTTTATTTTTCCTGCTTTTCAACAGGTATCCTTAGAGATAGAGGAGAAATAATGTGTGGGTTAAAGTTAGGAGTAATTGTATGTTGTACTGATGTGCTGGGGCATGAATCTTTCAAAGCCTGTGAATTATGAGCTTCTCTCCATGGGATGGCAGGAATTACGAGTTCCTGTCATCTGTTTCTTACTCACTGGTGAGGATACAAAGAACCTTGATACCCCCCCCTTGCTCTCTGGACCTAACCTCACCGAGTCACCCCATCCATGATTGGAAAAAAAGGTTTGAATGATGGTGACAACAATGATGTGCTGTCATTGATGATTGTGATGATGTTGACAATGAAGATGATAATGACAGTGATGATGATGTCAGTGATGAGTATGATTCATCCATCCATCATCCAATCCTGCTTGGGGCTAGGGAAATTGGTCCTGACATTTAAGATGAGAGTGACCAGCCTCACTCATCCCTGAGTGGCATTACGTGAGCAATAAACCACAACCATCCCTTGGATATAAACCTACACAGGCTCAATCTGATTGGAGCATCTTATTTACCTACTAAACAACCAGGCACCATAGTTTGGTTATATGGTTACCACCCAGTGTAGTACATGGTTGCTTGGTGTACAGGAAACCATTTGGCTTGTCACTCAGTGTAGAGTCACCCGTAGGCAAAAGGATGAGGAAAGATAAAGGAAAGAAAGACAGAAGTGGGAATGTAAAGTCACCTGTAGACACAAGGAAGAGGAAAGAATGAAGGAAAGAAAGACAGAAGAGGAAGGAAGGAAGAGAGGAAAGGGCAGACACCCAGAGCGTCACTATATCAAGTGAGTGGATAGTGAGCCTACCCAGCTACCACTTATGATTGTGTTGATGATGATGATTTCTCTCCATTATTTTCAGCCACTGGAGAATTGTGCTCTAACCGTGGAAAGTGTGAGTGTAACCAGTGCAAGTGCTCTGGGGACCTGGATGGACGCTACTCTGGCAAGTGGTGTGAAGACTGTCCGGTAAGTAGCAGAGTTGAATATTTGCCCATTTTTATTTTCCACATGTATTTTCTCACTTTCATTTTTGTGCTTTAAGGTATGACTTTTATATAGGAGTGCCTATTTACACATTTCGTCTCACTTGGATATTAATATTTTTAGTGCAGCCTTGAAAATTTGAATTTCTAAACTCCGGACACATCTAAAGTTCAAATGCCATGATTTTTAAAATCATTGCCATTTTCATTTATTAGTATTAGCTCACAGATAAAGTGAGTGCAGAATCAACTACTGTATGTAAGATTGAAAACTATTTTATTTGGTACTTATTGACTCTGATTCAGTTTAAACAGTGCTGTATTCAGATTTCACATTAATAATTGCTTGAGCAAAAAAAAAAAGTGTTTAATTATATTGTAGTGCAGTGCTTGAAAAAAAAAAAAGTATCCAACATAACAATCCAGGTGCAAGTAGGTAGTATGTGCATGTATAGTTAGGTGATTCTGGTGGTGGAAACACAGCCAAGTACTGTACAAAATAAAAACATGATACAGTAATATTCAGACGTACTGTACCTGTCTTTGCACATTTTCTCAGTCATGATGTTGGAAACACAAGATCTGTGACATTACAAAGCCATGTGATTACATTATGAAATACCATGAGTGAAGCTACTGTACAGTAAATGTCCCATAACTATGCAACACCACTTGTCATCAGTCATGATTAGCTGACAGTTTTTACATGCATTTAATAAAAACATAATTACCCATGTTGATATGTGACATGGTACTTAAAGAGCGAGTGATGAAAAAGAGGACTTATGCACCTCGGAGGAAAATATGGAAACTGGAAAACGAAGCAATAAGAGATGCTTTCTATAGCGAGATAAGTAGTGGCTGAACAGGGAGCCATTGGTAGAGGCAGCAAGACATAAAGTAACTTGGCGGTGGGATGAGGATGTAGAAGCTGCAGTTAAGGAGAAAAGAAGGCTTTTCCTGGAATGGAAGGTGGTAGGAGCCCGGGGCTAGGTGAGTTGGTCCTGACATTTAAGATGAGAGTGACCAGCCTCACTCATCCCCGAGTAGCATTACATAAGCAATAAACCCCAACCATCCCTTGGATATAAACCTACACAGGCTCAATCCAATTGGACCGTCATATTTACCTACTAAACCACCAGGCGCCAAAATCTGGTTATATGGTTACCACCCAGCATAGTAAATGGTTTCCTGGTGTACAGGAAACCATTTGGCTTGTCACTCTTGTAGAGTCACCCACAGGCAGAAGAAAGAGGAAAAAATGAAGGAAAGAAAGACAGAAGAGGGAGTGTAAAGTCACCCATAGGCAAGGATGAGGAAAGAATGAAGGAAAGAAAGACAGAAGAGGATGGAAGGAAAGAAGGATGGAGGAGAGGAAAGGGCAGCCATCCTAGAGCAACACTACATCGAGTCAGTCACTTTAATAAGTAATTGGATGAAAAATTTTTTCCCTCACAATTTATTAATGGATGTTAAGTACAAAAACAGAAATGACCATACAGAACATGAGGAAAAGGGTAAGAAAAATACTTCATAGTTAATGTTAAGTGTTATGAGTATACTGTTCTGACAGTTATTATTAGTATGAGTTGCATAAGATAAATGATAATGGCCATGTTAAAAAGACATTGGAATATAGGATTCTTGCAGTAGACTTGTTATCCCATATTACAAAACTTCTTGTCAAAACTACATCTGCGGTAAACTACGAGAATAAGACATGAAAAGCCAAATTAACGCTTTGTCAAAAGTTAAAATAGTTTGTGGACACAAGCATTTCGGATTTTGGAGGTTGCACTGTATAAACATTTGTTATTATCTTGAACTTCATTCATAGATATACTTATTAATACTGTGTTTAGCGACATTTTACCTTTGCTGTACAATTAATTTGACTGAACTTTTAGTTTCCAATACAGTAGAACAGTGACCATTTGGGTAGCTTGGGAATTTGTGCCTTCATATTGCTATTAAAGTCTCATGTGACTCTTGTGTGTTGCACAGCATCTACCATGAGGATGAAGCAGGTATTATTATTTAAAGTATTTTTATGATCACGGTGCCTCTCTTCCCTGAACCCCACACCTTGCACCTCCCCAACCAGTAAAAATGAATCCTCTTGTAGCTTGAATTCCACATGATTAAGGTACTGTCAGGGATACAAGTGTGCTTATTATTTCACCTCTTCTGCTTCTCACTTCCCTTTGCTGGCTAATATTTTTAAGATGAGAGAGGCTTGGTATGTTTCTCTGTTTCTTTGCTGATGGGAGATTTTCTTTGATAATACACAAGGGAGGAAAGTGATGGACATATTCTAAGTGTGAAGCAGTTGCAGTGGAATAGTAGTTGAACTTTTTTCCCTAACTGTACTTCACTTCCCCAGCATCACTGGCTGTATTGATGAGCATCCCAATATTCTTATTTTATTGCAGTTCAGTATCCTTCTTGTTAATCTCAGTGTTAGCATTTGTATATATAGTAAATATACTTGGTATGGTGTGAAAAATGCAGATTAAGAGTATAATGTTATTGATGACGGTAATGGAGAAAGAGAGAGGGAGAGAGAGAGAGAGAGAGCTAATGTTGTGGGAACTTGCACATAGGTGTTAGGTACTGGCAGCTGTATACTTTCACTTGGTATTGATAGGTCCTGAAAGATACTGACTTGTAGGGTTGAGAATATCACTGATATCATTAACCCTTTAACCGCGGGTGTCATTCCAGAATGACGTTGCAAAAACTGGACCAAACCGCGGGTGTCATTCTTGAATGTTTGTGAATATTTTGAATACCCCGCGTTTTTTCCGTGCGCCAATTGTTTCAAGGGAGAGTAGCTATTAAGTTCTTTCACTCCAGCCGACCCCCACCTCCCTCTTCCCCCCCCTGGGGCCCCACCTCCCACCCCCTGGGCCCCCCACCCCACCCCTGACCAAGCGCGCATCAGTATCTGTCCAGCTGTGTGAGTGACAACACATGTTGATGTGGCAGTGAAGTGCAGGCAATTACAGTGCCTTTTACCTGTCTCAGTGAACACAGAGTGGGTGTTTATCGTATGTGCAGTGTTCATATATGTTTATAGTATTATTATCAGAATGTGACTGGCATTTGGTAATGGTGTGTGAGCGAAAAATAGTGATTACAACACCGCTGATGTGGCAGTGAAGTGCAGGCAATTACAGTGCCTTTTACCTGCCTCAGTGAACACAGAGTGGGTGTTTATCGTATGTGCAGTGTTCATATATGTTTATAGTATTATTATCAGAATGTGACTGGCATTTGGTAATGGTGTGTGAGCGAAAAATAGTGATTACAACACCGCTGATGTGGCAGTGAAGTGCAGGCAATTACAGTGCCTTTTACCTGCCTCAGTGAACACAGAGTGGGTGTTTATCGTATGTGCAGTGTTCATATATGTTTATAGTATTATTATCAGAATGAGGTTGGCATTTGGTAATGGTGTGTGAGCGAAAAATAGTGATTACAACACCGCTGATGTGGCAGTGAAGTGCAGGTAATTACAGTGCCTTTTACCTGCCTCAGTGAACACAGAGTGGGTGTTTATCGTATGTGCAGTGTTCATATATGTTTATAGTATTATTATCAGAATGAGGTTGGCATTTGGTAATGGTGTATGAGCGAAGGTAATGATGTGTGAGCGAAAAATAGTGATTTTACACCCCTCACTTCTAACGGCACTGCCCGTCCTGTGAAAGTCAACAAAGTCATGAAACCTACATCAATGGAAAGCTGAAGGTTAGTACTTTCTAATGGTACCTTATTTTTTTCTCTAGCTTTATTCTGTGCAGAGTTATTAAGGTTTAAAGGTTTGTTTACATTTGGCTGAAACCCCCGCGGGAGAGGACAGTCAGACCAAAACAATACCCGCGGTTAAAGGGTTAAGAAGTGACCTGTTCGCATCAAGTGCCACATTCACGGTTGTAGGTCGGACGGAATTTTGTTGAGTAGTGTATAGTGTTTTGGAGAGTAGAGTGATAAGTGCCAGTGAAAATGTGTTCTGATTGAGTGGTAGTGTTTGGAAAGGGAAAGTCTGTACATGTCATTGAGGGAGCCCAGACAAGCTATGAAAATTTGTAGAGGCCTGAAGATGAGGCAAGCAGTTATTTAATGTCTTCTTTCGCTGACTGAGTAGCATCCGGTTAAGACTGCTGGATGGCAAGCTCTGTAAACATGGAACTGAAAAATTAGTCTCTGAATTAAACCCTTCAGTTTTTTTTTTTTTTTTTTTTTTTTTTTTTTTTTTTTTCCAGAAAATTTTACTTTGCATTAAGGAGATTTTATAGTTGAGGTAAATGAAGGCTGTATCTACCTTCACCAGTTTGAAAAGTATCTCCGGATGTGAATAAAATCGTATGGTGGTTGCAAGAATTTAAAAAATGAAAATATCTTCTTGAAGGGTTTAACATATGCAGACTGTAAAGGTAATATGAAGTGTGGTGACTCAGGTTTGAGATGCAGCATAGAACTGTGGTCCAGTCTTTCTTTGCATGGTATTGCTCTAGATTCATCCAGCAGTTTGAAGTATGAGTGTGAGAAAAATACATGAAGTATAAATCACAAATATTTGTGATGTATAATTAGAAGTATGATTCTCTAGATAAAAGAAAAGTGGAATACCAGGCTTTTGTCTGCTTTTTCAAGACATCTTCAGGTTAATACAAGAGAGTAATAATTACATAAATTATCTGGTTGAAGAATATTCATGTCATGAATATGACATCCTTCTGTCTGCTTCACATTTACACTATTGTTAGAGGACAACTTATGTATATTTAGTATATATAATATTTAGTGTACAGACTTATTACATTTTGATATTGGAACTTATGATTGTATGTTGTATAGTTTATTCATTCCTTCATTTGTAACCCTTACAGTATTTCATTTTTGTACTGTATTGATGGATTAGTTATTAATCGTACACCCCCATTGTGAGTCCACAAAATGTCACCCACAGTCCCTGCATCTCTAGCAGTACTCTTGGTACTTTACAGTTTTTGTAGCACTTCTTCCATGGCAGTGTAATTTACCTATTACACCTCAGTATCCTCTCATGTGTTAATTTTGCACCAATAATATCAGCATAGATTGCATCAAGATTTTTTTTTTTCATCTTTCTTTACGAGTTCATCCTTTACCGTCCCATCAGGAGCTTTTTGGACCCAGGGCTAAGCTACTCATTTCATACATTAAAGGGATGAATGACAAGCACTCATCCCCGAATGGCATTATATGGGCAGTAAATCCTCAGCCACCTTTGGATTTAAACACTTGTAGGTCGCATTCTGGTTACTAGAGATATGAAGGTCCAGTGTGCAAAAGTTATAGCTGAGGAAGAGATGTTATAAAATCCTATACGGTAACCTTTTCAGTCTAATGGCATCTTTTATATTTTATCGAATATATCTGCAGATGGTTTTTTTCGTCTTTGGAGAGATATTTCAAAATGGAGGGGTTAGAAATACCCTCCCTTAATCCCCTCAGTATGAGGTCTTTCGTAAGCTGAATAAGATTGTCCTGCCATGGCAAGATTAAAGCAACAAATAGATCAGCAGATGGAATGGTTTAAGCCAACAAGAACATGGCTGTGTCACTCATGCACTGATCACTTGTTGCTGTACCTGTGTATGTTTGGCTTGTACCTTTTCGCTTTTCACTTACCAGCCACCTATCCTGCTGAGTCATCCCATCTAATTTTCATTGTAGGGCTACCCCACAAGCTGAATGGTTTCTTGTAAACCCAGACTCCATTTTATTACACTAGGTGATAGCCTTATACTCACCCCCATGTGTTCTCTGTCTTGTGAAGTCAACAAATAGGATTTGTAGTGGATTAGTTACCACTCAGTTAAAAGAGAGTGAGAGAGAAAAAATAATAGTACAGCACAACCTCCCAGTAGTGGTAGGTGGTGGCAACCATCATCCCTCTCTTGATGTAGTGCTGCCTGTTTCTTTCTTCACGTCTTTCACCTTTATTATTCTGTTTCTCTGTCTCCTTTTTGTACCCCCATTCCTTCCTGTCACTTTATTACTCTTCTTTCTGCTTCAGGTGACCCTACATTAAGTGAGAAGTCTTATAGTGTTCAGTAACCGTGGAAACCATTTAAATCACTGGGTTTTAACCATATACCCAGATCATGAGGTAAAGTGGGGACTACTATGGTGCCCCTGTTAACTTGGTGGAGAGAGGCAAATGTAGTGTCCACCCAGGAACCAAATCTCCACACTTTTACCTGTGCCACACCACACAAGGGAACATTGGTTCACTGCAAGGGATGGCCCTGCAGGGGCTGTTGCTTGCCTGAGGTTGATGGATTTGCTTGGCCAGACAGACTCGGGTTAATCAGTAACAGCAAACTACCTCTCAAATCCAAACATCTGATTTCCAAAATGTTTTTTCCTGCAGTAAGGGGATGTTGATATCATCTATCCTCACATAGTCAGTGCATATTTGAAAATATTTATTTACAAGTATAATGGTACAGTAAAACCTCGATATAACGAACTTCAGTAGACCGGAATTCGCTTTTATCGGACCTGAGGAGCTACAGGACTAAATTCCTATATATCAGAAAAAGTCTGATACAGCCAGAATCAGTCCGGACTGCCTGACCACTTCAGCTATGTTCACCACAATAAGGTAAATAAAAGACATGTTGATCAGTGTACAGTACAGTATTATTATATATATTATACCATTTGATTAATGTAGTGAAGTTATAACACAGTACAGTACCACAATGGTAGTCAAAACAGTTTAAAAACCGTTCATGAGATCCGGACTAATGTTTGATATATCGGAAAAAGTCCAGATTAGCAGGGGGAAATCCAGATGTCACTTTTATCGGAATTGGGCATTTTTCGGAATGGTTTGGGCCCCAATTAGTCCATTATAGTGAGGTCTTACTGTGCAAGATATATTACTAATACAAAGTACCACACCTTTTTGCATTTACTGTTCATGGTACTGTAGTCTATTTTTTACATTACCAGTATGATACTACAGTACTTTCCAAAGTATTCCACATTGTTGAAGGGTTTTGGACCCAAATATTTTGGATTTGTTAGTTTGTACTGTAATATAAACACACACTGAAAGCCTCAGACTCAGACAGACCAACAGTTGACAACCAGAGACCAGACAAAAGCCATTCTGCAGATAGGAATGTGGAATGTGATGGGCAGGAATACTGAAGTAAAAGGAAAATGGTTTGTGCAGGGGCTGAAGATGCAACAGTGAAAGTGTCAGAAGTACACTGTGGTGGTTTGGCCATTTGGAAAGAATAGATAATGAGAGATTAAGTAGGAGAGTTTATGTAAGTAAGCTGGAAGAGGAGAAGGGAAGGGGTGACCAAGGATGATGTGGAAAGATAGGATGGAGGGGTATATGAATGAGGAATGTGTGAGTTGGAGGGAGGGCATCCTGATAGCAGAGGACAGTGTAACATGGAGGTAATTTTTTCCTGGCAGCCTCCTCTGGGATTAATGTGTCTGGCTATACTGTAGATAGATTGTAGTGGGAACTCTCGTACTTGTTCTGTTTGTCTTTGTAGCTGATGTATTCAGCTAACTGCACGTATGACATTAGAGCCTGAATTGAATCATGATGACAGTGATGTGAAGCTCAGACTAACTCAAATATGGTTTTTTTGGACATAAACTGTGGTAAACTGTGGTACAATAAAAAATGAGACAGTGACCAATAACCCTTGAAACCTGATGGTACAGTCTTATGAACCTGTCAAGCTTTTCAGAGTATTAGAGTATCATAAATGTTCAGCTATAAAGTGAAGTGATATTTTCTGCATCTTTACAGCAGGATTGGTGGTTGGCTTCCTCTGTCATACAAAGCTCTTAACTGTTGCATTGTGACCCATTCCTGTTTACTTTTCTTATGCTGTTTCATGTCCTCATTCCTTTTCCTTCCAGTTTCAGAGTCCAATAAACCTCCAGAGTATAGCATTGTGACCCATCCCTCTATTCCTTCCATGTGCCTGTGTTCTGTCTCCTCCTTTCATGTGCATGTTTTTTTGTGTTTTGTCCTTTGTAATGATCTTGTCCTTACAACCTCAAGCAAGAGTGTCGTCTGTGTGTGGTATTTATGTAGTACAGGTAATGACCTAAGTATTGGGCATTAGTATTGGGATTTAGAGTGTATTAATACTATTCCAGTTATCATTGTGTTGTTGTTATTATGTTATCTTTACTACTACTGTTGTAATTACTCTTATTATTGTAGTGTGCAAACAGGACAATTGTTCTGCCTAAAGTTTAGGATAGGTGCCAGTAGATTGTTACTTTTGAGTAAAACATGCTGTTGGTTCGTGATTGAAGGATTAAGGATACAAAAATGCACAGTTTCTGACCTTTTTTTTATAATGACCCACAAAAAACTTTGATATGTTAGTTCATCAGTAGTTTAGAACTGAAACAGCTTGAAGTAACACTACTGAAAAATTAATAAAGTTCATATAACACAGTTTATCCCGGATTATCATCAGAATACTAGGATATTGAAAATGAAGGAGTTCCCTTTCTTTTCCTTTCCATTTTAAATACCGAAGCAATATTTTTTTTCTTACCAGGCATAGTGATTTTTAAAAACTATGGATCATGTTGAACTATCTTGGTAACAGTTGATGAAATGTGGATCATACATACTGTAGTACAATAATTGGATGAAGAAATCATCCACCACTGACAGATTCCAAAATGAGATATATAACCAACTGCATATTCGTTTATAGCTGATTATATTTTAATTGAAAATCATCAGCACCATCTCTGTCCAACAAGTTCTGATAATAAATTGCTTTTGAAGGACTTTTTGTGTTCGTTTTAAGTCCACAGTAAAATATGTGTTCGTACTAAGTCCACAGTAAAATATAAAAAAGCTGTTCATGTTCCACTTCTCTCTGTATGCTGATTTGCCATTTCCCCTGTCAGGAAAATGTTGTGAAAGTGTATAATTGTGAGTGTATTAGGTTGAATCTATTGGATATGATTATGTGAAGCTACAGAACGTGGTGAATGTTTTTGGTGTATCCGATAGAGCCAGGATTCCGGGGGCTTGAATGGTGAGTAAATGGAAGTGTGGCCCATTGGATTGGGCAGATTTAGGCTGTCTGGACATTGCTACTCCTCACCCTGCCCTAGGATGGGAAAGGAGGTCCGGATGATGATGATGATGATTAGTGTTGTGATGAGGAGAGGCAGATTGAGATGGTTTGGGCATGTGGAGAGGGTGAAGGATGATAACTGGGTGCAAAAATTGATAAGTGTTAATGTTGGGGGCAGGGTAGCGGGAGGTAGACCGAAATAGGCCTGGGATGAGGTCATTGAGTGTGACCTCAGGGATATGAGACCTAGTAGGAAAGCTGCCAGAGATCGAGCGGCATGGGGAGCCGCCATTAGTTGACCAAGGTCAATGCATGCAAGCATGTTGGAGCCTTCTAAAATGGAATGGAATGGTGAAAGTGTAAACATGTGTTGAGCACTAGTGAATACCATAAAGGAAGATTATCATTATCATTATAATTGTAAATATTATTTTTATATATAAGAACATGTCCCAGACATAAAGCAAGATCACCTGATAAACAGTAAGTACCTTGAAGAATAGCAACACAGACTCTTATGATAATTGAAAGGACAAGATAAGTGCATCATGTATACTGTACCTAACACAAAACAGAGAATGCCCATCATGCCATATGAACCCTTAACTAACTGAATGGCACCTCTCTTCCTATTTCTTCTCCCCACCGCATGACCAGGCGTGCAAGGGGAAGTGCGAGCCATACAAGGATTGTGTCCAGTGCCTGTTCTTCAAGAGTGGAAAGCTGTCGGAGGAGGAGTGTGAGGCCAATTGCACCACCATGTTCAATGCCACCGGGGTAGCTATAGCAGGTAAGTGTGGTACTGGAGGAATAAGTACATGGATGAGAGTGGGTTGTCTGATCCTTGTTCCTGGTAAGTGGATGCCGTTATCTGGATAGGTAGAAAGTGGTATAGGAGGTGTCCCCCATTGACAGGCTCCAACATGCCTCCCTGGTCAAAACCTGCATTTGCTGGGCATCTGTTTCTCTGTCTATTTACCTGTAGTCAGATGTCATAATTGTGAAGTTGATCACTTATGAATCACCTTGATGTTGCCCTCTCCTCTGTGATCAGTCAGCTTTCCATCCATCCCACACCATTCACCCATACATTGTACCTCTCCACCCCTTTCCTCCACCGTATCCATAGTCATTCTTTTCTCTCCCTCCATCTCACTCACACTCCTCTTCAGTCTTTCACTCTGTTTGTTCCACATGGCTTAACCATCACAGGATACTCTTCCTAACATCCAGTTCAACACCACATTGCTCCTGGACTACCCAACTTGGCTGAATGTCTTTTCATGTAACTCCACACACTCTTCACATGATAATTTTGGGCATGTTAGGCCCCTTTTACCATGGGATACCTTATTTAGTAAATCTTCTACCACTTACAGATAGCTGAACATACAGATTATAGATTGTTGATTTAGCCCTTTCAGTTTATGGTGTTTCACTTAAGTAGAATGAATTATCATCGAGTACTGGTAATTACAGTCAAGTAAGCTCCATGTATTGAAGGGGTTAATGGTTGAATGCATGAGAAGTGAGAGGAGTGGATGTGTTTGTAATGGATAGATGAATTGTAATGGACGGATGGAGAATGTAAGGTAAATTGACTAATTAGTTGGTAAGAAGTTTGGCATGGATGAAGGCATGTGTTGATGTTTGTATTCTTAAATGGCATATGTAATGTCTTCATGAAAATATTGTCAAGAATCATATCTTCTGTATTTTCTTTCTTCATAGCATCTGTCCTTGCCACTCCTATCTCTCTTACTTTTTTTTTTTTTTGTCAGATGATTGCATGTACTGTAGAATAGTTGTTTCAGTCAGACCTTTAGTGTGTCATTCATAAGGATACGGGCACATAAAAATTCTGAGTTACTGTATGCAGTCGTTTTACCAAAATTGAGAATGACCATATAAAGCTTGATGCATCCCAGTTACTTTCGGAAATGGTTCATCGGCTGTAAATGATATGAAGCATGACATGCGGCATGGCTCAGTGAAGGTGAATAATACATGAAGAAGACATAAGTCAGAAGATATATTTAGAAAAGTCTTGCAAATTGCTTATGCATATATAGTTATATGGGGTTGTGGTATAAACTGTGGATACAGTGTGTCCTCATATTCTCATTTTATTATGCAGTTCAGTGCCACCTATTTGAGCTTAGACTGGACTGTACTTGCACAACACACACATTCAGTAGCTTCTAATCACAGTAGTGGCTCTTGATTTGTTGAAATAATAATGTGAGTGATGGGTTGGGACTTGTAGCTGTGTGAGGCAGACTTCCAGTGTGTGGACTTCAGGGACTGTGTACAGTGCCAGGTGTATGGAACAGGTCTTCTAGCAGACCCCTTGCTGTGTGCCAACTGCTCAGTGCTTCGTAGCAGGGTCAACGGACGTATCTTTGCCAACTATACTATTAACATCACTGACTGGGTTGAAGGTAATAATAGAAGAATAGCATGAACAGAGCATCAAGATACTTGGCCAGTGAAAAATGGAGATGAAGCATGAGCAGAAATATTGCTGATACGTGAACAGACAACAAAAATGTATCACATGAAGGCATGAGCCGACCACTGCATAGTCATGTGGTATGTTGCATAATATAAAGGTGATGACTCTTAAATACCAAAGGGCATGACCATAGCTCTCAAGATTTTAAAAACAAAATGAAGAAGTATGAACTGGTCATTCTGAATTTTTTACCATTGAAACAAGAAGGAAATTGGATGGACCTACCCTACTTCCCATGATATGACAACAGGTTAATAACTCTATGCCAAGTCTTGGCACGATCACTACTTGTGATTTAGTTCTTTTGCTGCGAAGTCCTTACTTTGTATTTTATTTTGGACAATGTCAGACAATTTCAGTATGCTCAGGAAACACCTAGGGCACCAAATGATTTTATAACAATTACTCTTAATGTTTTGGTGAAGAATAATCATCATCCTGTTACGTTGTAGATTGCAGCAGTGTATTTTATTCAGCATAGAAAATTGCCTGGAAGTCAGAAAGTTGCTATAATTTGCTAGGCAGGATTTTTGGTGTATGTTTGTAATTGAGTCATTTGAATTGATAGTCTATCTATTTATTGCCAGAAGCTATAATTCCGTTAGGGGTGGCCACAAACAAATCTCCTCCATGTCGCCCTGCTCCCAGTTCACCCCCCCCCCATATACCTCTCCACCCACATAATTAATGTACAGTTACTTTGTTTAGGTAAATCAGTGTACAGTCTGTTGTTGTGTATGACATGTTTTTGTTTGAATGGTATGAATACTGAGTGAAAGTGTAAAAATTGTTAAAATGTCATAATGTTCTTGTATGTGCAATTTTAACATTATGAATTAATAGCATGGAAAATATATCTGGTGCATGTGTGTTATGTGCTGTTCATATATATATGTGCATTTTTTTTTTCCATGATGCAGAAATTAAATGTCACAGATATGGAACGTGGAATTACAAGTCTTTATCACAGATATGGAACATGGAATTACAAGGCTTTTATAACTTACGTAATTACAGTAAGTTTCCTTATGAGTTGCCTTATGGATATTGCATTTTTATTTACTTCCATTAATGTCTTCAGTCTTATGATGAATTTATGTTTATTTTTACTGTCTCTGTATGACTTGATTTAGCTTTGGAGAGACTTTATAAAACAAGATGGTTTAAATATAACCTTCATGAACATGTTCTATACTAAAGGCTCTTCCCAAGTTGAATATACTGGTCTGGTATTAGCAAAACTGAATGTGATATTGTTACTGGATGGAAGAGATTAACAAAAGAAAAAAAAAGTCAGATACCCTCTGAAGATTATTACAAAAGAGATTAACTGCAGAAAAGAACATCAATGAATGTCTCTTATCAAAAGGACTTAAAACAGTAGAAAAGAATGTCAGTAAAGTTAGCCTAGAACTAAGAGGACTTGCATAATCAAGTAGACTAACTATTACCTGTTCTCCTTTTAAGATTTGTTTGTACTGTATTTCATTCTTGTTACCTCCAGATGCTTCTGTTGAGTTTAGGATAGACTTTTTGAACTATGAGGGTTAGAAATAGCTTTTCTGACCAATTCACCTTAAAGGTCTTTCATAAGATAGATTAGTGTTTGGGGGTAGCAGGAATGGACCAAAAGAATAAGTCATCAGATTCAAAGAGATAAAATTACAGTGCTGCTCAGATTCCATTTCCCAAGTTTACAGGACCGGTTGTACAGGGTGGCCAGTAAATAGCATGCTACCAGGCATTCAGCTGGTAGTATCTTGTGTGTTGTAGGAATGACTGTGTCTGCTGTAATGGGCATGGGTGTGACAGTGGGAGTAGGAAATGAATACCAGGCAAGTGATGTGGGGTAGACATTGGTAACACAGACTAAGCTGTCCCTGCAACACAAGGAATCATCTGGCAGAGTGGATGAGGAGCATTATATATAGGCCACCTTGTATATAAATGGTTGGGTATGTGTTTTATCACTGTACCCATAAGCATTTAATTTCTGCATTATGATTAAATTTTATGTTGATTTACAACTTTGTCCTGTGTTTGGCATGGATTGCAGAGTTCGCCTGCATTTCTTTATTTTCTCCATAGGATATCTCTTAGATTGTAAGCTTTATAAGTCATTATTATTTTTATGAGTATAAGCCTCTTAAGTAATTATTTTTAAGTAACTATTCATTATATCAGTGAGATGGTTGCATAGCTTTTTTATTGTTCTTTCCAGTTGAGGTGGGGCTTTATGTGAAAATTAAGATTTACTAAATGATTAAGATTTTAAATAGCTTATTTCTAGTAGCTCTGATACCATCAAGCTTTTGTGGTATATAATTTTGCCACTGTATTTTTTAAGGCTTATTTTCCATATTATTTAGCAGCACCCAGAGCTTTTTCATTGCCCCAATCAATTCTATTACAACTGAGGGGGGCGCCTGTGACATCCCTTAGTTTGTTAACTTTTTTTCCACTACTTGACAGTTTCTGTAGAGAGCTTGTTTGTGCACTCGGCCAACTTTTCCATCAGCCATTTATTTGTGTGTACTTTATAACACCTCACTAACTCTGAGCGCGGTGACGCCCTCCCTTTTGCTCAGCAGTGGAGAAGGAAGGCGAGCGTCTGTGCAGCTTCTATGATGAGAAAGACTGCCGCTTCAAATTCGTCTACGGGTATGATGAGAACAAAGAGCCATATGTACGTGTCCAGGAAACAATTGAGTGTCCACCAATGTTAGACCTCCTAGGTAAGTTTTTTCTTATTTCTTCTTTGGCAAAATACTGTATAAATAGGATTATAATTATTCATGAGGCAGTAACTGTGGAAATTCATGAACTTCAGAATTTTGAATCATCATGCAGTGGGACTAAGACTCAAAATAATGCACCAAATATGTTTAATGAGCCCACGTTTTGTGGATATGAATTGACAGCTCTGTAATTGATAACATCAAAATTGCAAATTTCAACAACTTTTAAACCCAGGTAATACAGGCTATATTGTATTAAATACGCAGTAATATTATAAAAGAAGGATCTCCAACAGTTTTTTAGTTGTGGAGTGTAATGTTACCCATAGGCAGAAGGATGAGGAAAGACTGAAGGAAAGAAAGACAGGAGAGGATGGAAGGAAAGAAGAATGGACCACTCACTCGATGTAATGCTGCTCTTAGGTGACTGCCCTTTCCTTCCTCTTCTGGCCTTCTTTCCTTCCTTCCTTCATTCTTTCCTCTTCCTTCTGTCAGTGGGTGACTCTACACTGAGTGACAAGCCAAATGGTTCCCTGTACACCGGGAAACCATTTACTACGCTGGGCGGTAACCATATAACCAAACAATGGTGCCTGGTGGTTTAGTTGGTAATTAAGGCACTCCAGCCGGATTGAGCCTCTGTAGGTTTATATCCAAGGGTGGTTGGGGTTTATTGCTTGCGTAATGCCACTCAGGGATGAGTCAGGCTGGTCGCTCTCATCTTAAATGTCAGGACCAACTTGCCTAGCCCTGGGCTCCAACGCTCCTCATGGGGCAACACTGGATTGGATAATGATGATGATGGTGATTATCAGTTCATAGACAGTATTTCTAATTCATTTTAAAACGTTTTCAGTATCCTCTTTCGTCATTCCCTTTAATTCCTTTTTTTTTTTTTTTTTTTTTTTTTTTTTTTTTTAAATCAAGTCCAATACAGCACCTATTTGACCCCATGTCCACAGTTGACACTGACGACTTGTTGGCCACACATCATTGTAATTTGTCTCATATTCAAGAGACTGATTTGTAATGTAATAACCTAGCAGTATTACCATTGCACAATTATATGCGTAATATTACTGAATAATCACTATTTACTATGAATATTATATGTATACAATATTCATATAATTATGTTACTTTTACAATATTATGTATTTCACTTAATTAGCTTATAAGTTCATTATAATGTGTATGTAGTATGTATTAATATATTATAACTATTAAATGTCGATGGTACGCCATTTTCGCGCGGCCGAGCAAATATAGGACTACATAATAGATAGATAGATAAATAGATAGATAGAGAGACAGATAGAAGCAGGAAGTCAAATGATGAGAAGGTGTTGTGTCTGCGAGAATCGAGCAGCGCTAAACATGCTTACACGGAGGAAAGCTGACGACAGCGGCCAGTAAGGAGATGATGCAGTTAGCTGTCAGCAGTCCTCTCGTGAGAAAGATCTGGTAACCATGAGGAACCCCTGCTACACCAGATTTTAGGAAAGAGAGTTTAGAAGGAGACAAGCGACCCTAGAGAGAGGTCGAGACGGAGATTAGCCTTAGAACAGAAAGAGAGAGAGATAGCGAGACAGGGAGGTAGCTACCCGGGACTTATACTCTTATACCTGTTTAATATTTCCAAGACAAATAAAAATAGTCCCATACTATTCTTTACCTCTCCCGTCACTACATGACATCTGGTGGGGAAACTACTACAAGATATAAAAGCCGCTCGACCACAAGTCTAAAATATACTTCTCTACAAGTAACTACAAAGTCTTTATGACAGATTTTCAAAATCCTTGAGGGGAAAAAAAAAAAAAAAAAAAGAGGTGATAGTGCTGTTTTTCTGCTTCTTAATATGCCTTTAATCTTAACTACAACAGGGGGTGGTGTGTTTGGGGGTCTTATGTGGCACCAGTGTATTTCCTTACATCTTGCATCTAATGTGGTCTTATTACTAGAGTTGGCTTGATCCTACACAGAACACACCAGACGTAAACAAATATAGTACAGTACTCTAGTGTTATAAAAGTTCTTTGACACATCATCCCTGTAGTACTTAGAAGTGGAGGGTCATAGGATGCCAGTACCAGATGCTAACCTATTGCCACCTCATCCCAAAGCCATTGTGCTTGGTGTGATTGGTGCTATTGTGGCTGTGGGTGTGGCATTGCTGCTCATGTGGAAGGTCCTCACCACCATCCATGACCGCAGGGAGTTTGCACGCTTTGAGAAGGAACGCATGATGGCACGCTGGGATACTGTGAGTGTACTGTGTTTTTATTTGTTTATTTTATTTTTTATTTATTTATTTTTTTTAACATGTTTTTCAGCAGTTAATTATCAAGTAAGAAAAGGCAATCATATGCATTTCAAAAGTTGATTATAAAATAATAATGGCCCATCCTGTATTACCCCCTCCTTGGTGTAGAGGCCTGAAGCTAGGCTGCCAAGTTCAGTACATTGAAGGGTAGGTGGCTGGCCTTCTTTCACTGATGGCATAACATGATTAAAAAACATTGTCACCTTGTGGAGATCACACCTACATGCATGTTAAGGCTGTCATTTCAATTGAGGCATCCTTACTACAAGACCACCAGGTGCTGCATAAATTATACAGCTGTATGTAAGGTTCCTGATAATGTAGTGGATACAATGCTTAAATCGTAGTGACAGCCTGTGTGCATGGATTTGAACCTTAAAAGGCGACTAGAGGTTTTGTAGACGTGTAATGCCGCCAAGGGGAGTAGCCTGCCATTAGCCTTTATTTTTAATGTACTCTACTGCAATAATCAATCCTTAGGGCACTACACTTCAGTTTTTTTATCCTACTTTTTATTATTTTTATTTTTGTGGTTATGTAGGAGTCGTCTCAGTTACTTTTGTACAGTATACAGTGTTATATACTGTATATTGTTGTAGTTATTTAATGCAGTATAATTTGTTGTAGAGTATATTGAATTGTAAATTTTAACTGGCAGCGTAAAAAGGCTATTACAATAGCTCTTCAGTCATTTCTCTCGTAGTTTTTCTACTCAGTCATCTTGTGGGCTAAGGATTCTTAGTACCTCTGTATTATGATAGCATAATAATTTTACCTGTGACATACAGTCAGTAATAAAAAGATAAAAGCAAGATAGAGAAGAATATTTAGCAGTGATACGGAGTTTACTTTTGCATATTTACAGTCCTTCCCCCCACCCCCTTCCCCAAGGATGGGGTGTGATAGGTTCCAGAAAACAAATGTCTAATGCACAGCAGCTGGAGAATTTTTCAGTATTATAGTCACAAGTTGATAGTTCTCCCACTTTCTTACGTTTGCATTTCCTGGCATTCTGGATCCTGCTTCACCTCAGTGGGTGGAAAAGACCAAGATCAGGATGATAATGAATGATGGTATATTTCAGTTATGTATTCCACATATCGGGAAAGTGCTATATTCCTGCTCTACTCATTTTACTGTAACTTGGGCCAGATTTTCATTCTTTTGCACCAGTTTCTCCTAGCTTAGTGGTAGAGACTACAGTACAGCTCTACATCCTTTACATAGCATTTCTTTGTGAATGGCAGAGTACTGTTTTAATCTGTCGTTACATCTTGGCCCTCAATGTGGAGAAGTGGCAATTTTAGGTTAAGTTAAAGAGTATACTGAAGTTTATATTATCATCACCTGTATTACTGTTTACTTCTTACCTTCTCAGGGTGAGAATCCCATCTACAAGCAGGCCACATCCACCTTCAAAAACCCGATGTATGGTGGGAAATAATCGAGTGGATTGCTTTCTGTATGCCAGATGTGGAGCGAAGCCATCCCAACATGGTTATTATGAAATATAAAGATCTGATTGAGCTTTACTATTAGCTTTGTTTTAGGCTGTCAGTAATATCATTTATTTTATTCTCAGTAATTTTATGACAGTACTGGAAGTGGGTTTGTTTCAGTGTACTATAGTCATGATTAGCATTGCATTTATTTACTTTAGCTTTTTTTTTAATTTCTTTTATGTCCTTACTTTTTTTTTTTTTTTTTTTTTTTTTTTTTTTTTTAAAGGAAGTCCATAGCTGTAACAGGTGCCTAGCATGGGTGAACTGACCTACTGCAGTTATTCTTTCTTCTTATGTTCTTACAATATTGTGTTCACATATTTTAATTTTATATACTGTATTTGGTTATCAGATAGAGCCAGGATTCCTGGGGCTTGAGTGATGAGTGAATGGAAGTATGGCCTATTGGATTGGGCAAACTTAGGCTGTCTGGACATTGCTACTCCTCACCCTCCCCTACGGTGGGAAAGGAGGTCCGGATGATGATGATGATGATGATGATGATTTGGCTTTGCTTTACCTTTTCATCTTTTGTATCTAATAATGGAGATTAGTACTATTGTCTTATTATCTTCTTTTAATTTAGCTTTTATTGCCTTTATTTCTAAACCTGAATAAGAGTACATTAGTGGGTTATAAGCACTGATATTTTATTCTCAATCTTGCCACTGAGTCCTTCAAACCGATGACTTTTTTTTAATGTATATTCTTGCTTAGACAAAATTAATTCAGCTCAGGAGACTCATGTAATTGGAGGGGTTAGATAATACTTATTTACCTCTTTTGTATCTTCACAAGAGGCCTTTCCTAAAGGTGAATAAAGCCTAGAGATAGCAAGAATAACAAAAAATGTCATTGGAGTGAAGGGTTAACTTTTTTGTTTCCCATGTGCACCATCTTTATAATATTTATATTTTTATATGTTTATTTGATCTCTCCCTTATTTCCTTCTTGTCCATTGCACCTCCTTGGGAATCACAATTATCATAACAATGTAGGTAATGTACGTACATGTATTAGCTCTTAACCCCATCAACATGATGGTATATTTTGTATTTTATTCTTTCAACCTTCAGATGAATTTATTCAGCATGATGAGTGATCAGGTTGTGAGGAGGTTTGTAGAGACTGTTCCTAACCTCTTCACCAAAGAATATATTGTTTCTCAGTGGTTATCAGCATTGTAGGTAGCAAGTATAAACTACGAAAATGCATCATCAGATTCAGGGGATTAATGCTTGTGCTGGGGAATCCAGTATTTTATGTGCCAATTGTATGCAAGTGTGTGTGTGTATGTGTATCATAGCAGGTTTGTTTTCATCTGACAGAAGTAGGGCACACCTAAGTAGAGTGTCTAGTTATGTGAAGTTTGATAAGCTTATGAGGTACATCAGCCATCCACTCTGATAACACTTGTTCATCACCCCAGCTGCCAGTGGTTAGGAATCTTTGTCAGGTTAGAGCAAACATGCTGCAGTCTGTTTGAATTTCCTTTGTATATAGGTCCTTAGTGTTTCATGTATTAATTTTATTTTGAATTTAAGCTTTATATTCAATAGAAAAAAACATTTAATGCATAGAAAGTAATTTTTTTAACTTAATGATTTTTACCTGGATAGTTAATTTATTCATAGTAGAAGCTTTACTAATTTTAACTTCTTAATGTTAAAATTTTTATAAGGTTTTTGTAACCATTCTTAAATTAAGAATTTTAAACTGAATTGAAGCCAAAACTCTTTAGGTCAGATTGCTGTCATCTGTGTTTGTCTCACCTACTGTAGTGCCTTTAGGTCAGGAATAGATGATAAAGAAAACTATGCTTGAATATAGCACACTCTGAAAATGTTAAATATTGTTGTGACATCTCACCATAATTGCTGGTAATTGACATAAGCAGTGCCTAGTTTTCCTTATCCAGGCCAGGTAATGAATGTGGCTTATGCAGTGCCTCATAAAGTACCCAGCTGATCACGAGGATAAGAACAGTTGCCTCTGGTACCATATAAATTAAAACCATATAGTCATTGGTTTGTCATTAGTGACAGCAGTACATGACAGTTCGGACTAAATTATGTCACAAGAAGTTTGGCCTTTCCTGAACTGGTGGCGATGTAAAATGTGCTGCATGAAACTTATGATGTTATGTACCAGTATCTGTGATGAGTACAATACAAGGTCAGAAAATTCTTCCCAGACATTACCAGAACCATCTGTTCTAGTCTTGAGTGATGTGTGGAACTAAGAAAGCTGTGTGTTGTGGTTTGAGTAATGTCCATAACCTTGCCAGAATCTCTCATCAAAATGTTTTATTCATTCCCCCCACCCCACCCATGGTCACAGAGCAGAGATAGCTACTTAAAAATATATATATTTAATGTGCATACATATTTCTATAGGGCAGGAAGTTTTTGAGAGAGTTGAAGCTAATGTGTTTTAGAAATTTTTAGCCCAGTGATAAAGTCTGCGTAATAATAATAAAAAAAATTAAACATGATGCATTTTCATTGGAACATTTTTTTTTTTTACATACCAAACTATGCACCATATACCAGATTGTAGTATACATATTAGAGGATGTGGAAAGAAAAATATGTAAAACTTTATACTATTTTAATATTTAAAATACTGCAAATTGAACAAGTTTAATAAGTCTTATAAATTCTCAACAAGTCAGTTTTTTAAAAATAGCTGTATTCACTTGAACAAAAAGGCAGGTTTCACTCTTGGAGCAAACAAGACTAATAAATTGGTTACCTTCAAATTTCATCAGCGCATTTGTACTTTGGCATCCTTTTACTAATACAGCACTCATTTCTGAATTAATACATCATTCAATATAAAAACTAGCACAGAACACCTACATAATTTAACATCATACAGTCGGTTACATTACTCCCTGTGATAAGGCACATAAGGGAAGGCACTAATTATTACTAAAGGAAGACAACATATGAACTGCATCTCATACACATGCAAAAATAACACTACATGAGAAAGTGCAGCACTATAGTGAATTGTCAAAAATTAGTGTTAAGTATCTAACAAGAAAAATTTTGTGATAAGTAACATTTAAAGAATACCAGCAATAAGTATGTACACTAACAAGGGCAAGTACAACCAAACTTGTGTCAGTTGCATTCTTAATCTCATTTGCATGAACCTTTACAAGCTATAAAAACCACCACACTACATGGTTGAACAACTCGCAAGGAATGATATAAAGCAACAATGGAAAATCCTTACAAAAGATCCTACGGGAGACAAATTAATACAAGCAAAACTAAGGTTGGTTCAGCACTCTGTATTACTATGAAACTACTATCTAGAGTGAGATTACAGCAAATGTAGAAAATTATGCAATTCAAGCATGGGGAAGGCAAAGCCGAGAATACGTCTTTAGCTATTGATGTTAAACTTCAAAACTGTTTTGAAAATTATTGGAGCCAGCTGTAGTAGTCAGAACGTCAAATTTAGGAACACGTACTACCATAATCAAAGGTTTGCTGATAATGCCAGCTGTCGTTGTGGAAGGTGATACATTAAATATTTCTATGTGACAGCACTATGCAGCACAAATAAAAACTTAAAGGAGAAGATACCCTGTTATTCTGGCAGGAATGAGAAATGTGAAAGGCAGTACATAATTGGCTGCGGACTGTAAGCTTTTGCTCATGACAGTACCACAAAACAATTGTCATTTAAAGGCACGTGTTATTCTGACTTACAGCTCAATTGGTAATGTATTTATAACTACATTTAACATAAGTTGCTTAATAAACATAAGACTATTAAGCACCAAATGTCTTACATACTGTACTGCATTACGAACTGTATACTGTATAGCATACTAAAAATTATTGTATAATGCTTGGAGGAAGACTCCGTTTCATGTCAGTGGCATCTATGGTCCCTTCTGAAGGCACTTAAAGTTAGTCAACGTAATTTTAATTTTCTGGGTTTGCTGCCTCCTCGTCAACATGGTCAACATTTACAAAGGGAATGGCAGGCCTTTTCTTTTGCGACCTCTCTTCCTTGGGTGCTTCGTCACCATCTAAAAAGGAACTGCTGGTATCTGATGATGCTGAGGCCTTGTTTCTCTTGGTTCTCTTATTCCTTACCTTTTCAGGTGCATCCCCATCCAGATGTTTAAGGATGTGTCGTTCAAGGGCAGACTTTAGGTTCGTGCTGTAACTGCAGATGTCACAGTTAAAACTGCGTTCACCTGTGTGTTGCTTCTGGTGAATGTACAACTGTGACTGATAAGGAAATACTTTGTCACACTGCTGGCATGTAGGCACCTTGATGGGCCCCACTGTAAAAGGCTTATCATTACGCAGGATTAAGCCCTCTATATCCTTGTCTCTGTGTTCCGTCATACAGTGGATGAGGATGTTAGCACGTGCCCACTCCCGGTGGTGGCATTCTACACAAGAGAAAGGTGCAGCCTTCTGGTGCTCCTTTTTCTTGTGCAGTTTGAGACGATAGTTGTCTTCAAAGTGATCACCACAGTGCTCACATTTAAACTCGCGCTGGGGCAAGCTTAGCTCCACGTGATCCACTGTGCCATCAAGGGCCACTGTCCGTAGGAGAATCTTGGGGTTGTCAGCTTGCTTATGTTTACGATGGATGTGGTCACGGACAGTCATTTTACTGGTGGCATAGAATGAACACACACTGCATCCAAAGGGCTTTACTCCGGTGTGGGAGCGCATGTGGACTTTATATTTCCATGTGTCATGGAAAACCTTGGAGCATTCTGCACATGTGATCATCATCCGCCGTGATGCATTAGCCTTCTTTGACACTGTGACAATGAGATGCACTTTTGAGCCATCACCATTGTCCAGTGACTCAATGTGTGCATTTGGGTGCTTTTCTCTGATATGGTTGACCAGGTCAATCTTGTGTGTAGCTTTCAACCCACAAGCTGCACACTCAAAACGCTTGCGCAGGATGTTCCTCCTCCTCTTCCCAGATGTGGATGAAGTGGTAGTATCCTCAGAACTGGTTGGACTGGTATTAATGCTCTCTTCGCTGACATTGTCTGGAAGTCCTAGAATAGTCACTTCACTACCATTCTCATCCTCAGTAGTTGACACATTTTTATCATCTGTTTTTCTGCGGTTCTTTGGGATATACTTGAGCTTGGGCTCATCAGAGTGTACAATGAGATGGACACTGGTCATATGTCGCTGCATATGCTCCCTGTAGCTGGTGGAAAAGTTACACACATCACACACATAAGGTTTCTCCCCCGTATGGCAGCGAACATGGCGCTCCAAGGAATACTTGCTGGTGTAGATGCGGTCACATATGGCACAAATATACCTCATCTTATTGCTGGCATCACGCCCAAGTGCTACCCCATCTTCCATGACAACCTTGCGAGGCGTATGTTTTGTCATAAGCTCATCAAGATCTACCTTAATGTCATCAAGAGAGACTGTCCCACTACGTTCCTTCTTGATTACATGCTGCTTGATAATGTGACTCTTAAGCTTCTCTGGGTTGACTGAGTTGAAGGAACACACTCGGCATTCATACAGCTGGTTTTCATGCTCCATCAGCATATGCTTCCGCAGGAAGTATCTGTTCGGGAACCACTGGTCACAAACCTTGCACTTGAAACTTGCTTTCTGCTCCTGGAGAGAAAAAATTAAAGCTATCACAAAGTCTGCAAATGCTGTATCATCATCCTATCCACATTTTCTGTTAGAGGATGAAGAGGTAAATAAGGGGAAAAGGACAGGCAGAAGTAGATATGAGCAGAATACCTAGTGAAGTTGATTACAAACTTACCTAATCACTCTTCAAGTATAGTATTCTTACATGCTCAGTTCTCCTATGTTAAACATGATCTACAACAAAAGTAGCTTCATAGTGGTGATATTTACTCCAAATATTCTGCTTGGTAAAAAAAAATGCTTCATCATGACACTGGAGGAACCAAAGAAAGCTCATCTGCAATCACCTCTAAGGAGAATGGGGATAGAAAAAAAAATACCAACTTTTCTGTTGTGTCTGTGTCACCCTTATGGTATGTTCATCATATTCTAAGAACCTTTAAATGAAAGAGAAACATATCACTCCTCTACGCTTAGTAAAATTTGCCAGCAAAAAGAAGTGAGATGCAGTGAATTGTAAGGAGGATTTATGTCCCAGACTACATCACAAAACTGTCCCAAGCAGAGGAAAGGGAAAGCACATGACATTTGCCTTACCTACACCTTTGCTTTTCTAATCTTTCAGTCTTCTTTAATCAGACTACTGTACCCTCCTGATATACCTTTACTGTTCGTATCACTTATAAAGACTCCAACATGTTTGCGTGTGTTGGCCTTGGTCACTTAATGGCAGTTCTCCACACCATCATTACCCAGCTGATAAGCTCCTTCACACCTTAACATGCTGAATTCCAATATAAGGCTGGCACAACTTTCATTATCCAAATACCAGATTAACTAAACAATTTCAGTACTGAGAACTATTTCAATCTATACACTGTGGCATTTGGATTTCCAGCACTCCTGTTGTGCACATACAGTAAAATACAAATTTCAAGTTTTATAAAAAAAAAAAAAATCTACTTATTTAATATCAACAAGGACATTTAAATACTAGGTCATTATCTCCCACATTTATAGTGACAAAGTTCTATGTTCTAGACTGACCCCCCTCCCCACATGCACATACATAAGCATGCACGTATGTAACTTGCAATACTTTGGTGATAGAAACTCCGTGTACAAACAGCTAGATAAGGAGTTTATTACAAGCTCACAGTAAAATAGTCTACCCTTCTTGGCTGACCGATATCAACTGATGCAATAACGCCGTCTTCAGGCGTGGGAGAGCATGCTGACCTAGCAAAATTTAGTGGGGGCATGTATGCATTGGGGGGGACATATATACATCGGTGGTAGACATATTGTGGAGGGGGTACACGTACACACTCCATCTCTAAGATGTATGTTTTGTTTTGTTCCATTTTTAAAGGCTCCAACATGCTTGTGTGTTGGCCTTGGTCACATCATGGCAGCTTTCCACACTGCTCGATCTCTGGCAGCTTCCCTATTCATTTCCTTATTCCAGAAGTCACATTCAATGACCCTGTCCCAGGTCTTTTTCGGTCTACCTCTCACAACCCTACCCCTAATGTTAACAGGTCCCATTTTCTGCACCCAATTACCGTATTTTGCGGCATATAAGGCATTGTAGTGTGAAAGATGCACCCTAATACTGAAAGGGCAGTTCTGAGGGGGGGGGGGATGTCTCAAGTAAGATAGCGGAAAGGTTGCTTGCCACGAGTAATTTTAACTCAAATACACACTCACCTTTCAGAATCTCTACTCACAACTGTTGATCGGGCATTGGTTTATTTATTTTTATGTAAAAGAATGGTACAAGAAAAGAAAGCAAACATAGCTCCTTCCTTACAAAAAGTTACTTTGTTCCACGATACCATGTTGACACTGATTATGTTTATGAACTGTCCGATTTCTTTCATACAATACTCTGAGAATTAATGTTCTTTTTCATTAAAGTATAATTAATACGTATTAATATATATATAGATAAATATTATTTTTCTTGAATTGAAAACTTGATAAAATCTGTTCTTTAATTTAAGAAAATATAAAGGCCATTAAAATTAGAAATATATTAACTCCAAATCAGTTGCCTGTATGTATATTAAAATCAAAAGCAACAAACAGAATTTTTAGAAAATCAAGTACAGTGAATGTTTACAGCATTTTATTTACCCTAAATTCCTAAATGTACCCTGTACTTGTCACTGTTCTTGCTCAACAACTCCCATGTTTTCAGTATTTTCTCACATTCAGGCTCGACTGAGTGCAATATGAGACTACTGTAACTTGCCCTTGATGTCTCATTACTTACAGACAACACATTCACTTCCTTAACTGAAAAAATATACAACAACAAACCAACCAACTGAAATACAACACAAGTCTTTTCTGCTCTGCTGAATAGTAAAATAAACATAAGGTAATCCCTCTAAGACCCATATGCCCAAGTCCTGCACATTCTAGGCTCAGGTCCTTGGACACCCCCCACCCCCCCCCAAAAAAAGCTGATAAGTGTTCATCCCTACTTTAACCTGCCGCGTCCCGGAGACATGAATTCACGTCCTCACATGATGTGCACTCATATCCCAGAGACGTAAATTAACGCGGCAACATTGCAAGGTCCCTAATTTGCACAATTTTCAATTTTCGCGAGTGATTTTTGGCACGTATACACGGGACACCTTCCTCTATTCCTCTACAAGATGCCAAGCAGGGACAATGCCTTACACCGCATAACCTCTCCCCCCCCCTGCACGCCATTGTCTCGGCAATTCACCTGTTACCAATGACCTGGCCAATAAAGACATTCAGGGCGAGTGATTCCCCAATCGATGACAATGTGGGGGATAAAGTTTACATAGCATTAGAGGAAGAAACAGTCAGAAATGATGATCAGGTAATGTGGCAAAAAAAGGTCATGAATGGTGATGAGTTAGTGAGTGAAACAATGCTTATAATGCCTATATTACTGTTTGAAAACCAATATACTCTTGTACTACATATAAATTCGTACCAAGTAAATAAATAAATACTGTTTATGAGTGGATAAAATAGTTACCCTCCCATAGAACTCGTTTTTTTGGTGCCAGCCTGTTAGAAAACCCAGTCAGGTAAGGAGGTACTCGTACCTGAATCGAGTATTTTAAACCTCAGGTGTGCGATTTCTGTATGAATTTTCGATGTTTCTCACCAAAAGCAGATGTTTGAGAGGGGGGGGGGGTCCAAAAATGTCGGGACTGGGGCGTACCACTGCCCAGAAAACGTCGGGATAAGGCGGGTTAAATTTGCCACACAGTGATGAACAGCTGTTTTTGCGTGTAGTAGAGCTCTCCTGCATCCTCCCATCCCCACTTCCCACCTAACTACTGTCGTGTGTACACGCTCGTTGCCATGGCTACCCCTCGTGCTCGTTTTTGTGAATAAACAGTGAATAAACTGCAATACCTCGCCATTAGACCACATGGGAATTTACAGTGTTGTGCAGTGTTAAGAAATTAGAATTCAGAGTGAAATCGATTAAGTGCAGAGTGCAACACTGGCATGTTGTCACTTGTGTGGAGCAAGTAAGAAGAGAATGTGCAGTGTTAAACAACTATAATTCACAGTGCAAAGGATTAAGTGCTGCACAACACTGGATTACTGTATGTGCTTCAAGAGCACTTTCACCACTGTCAGTGCCTTAGAGGTGGTGAGTTAATCTTCGCGACGGCCACGGACGTGTTATAAGTACCCTGTACACTGCTAAATATTTTCCTTACTTCTAACTTCTCATTCTCTGGTTCCTTTTCATTTACTCCATGCATTCTGTCCCTTATTTATGTGAACAGGGTCTTAAATAGGTGCTGTGCCTGTCCAGTAGGGAGTTTTTTAGGTGGTTTTCAAAGTTAGGTTGGTCCATAAGTACCTGTCCAGGAGGAATTTTCCCAAGTCCCAGACAATACCCCAAATCCAGGACATGCCTTTGGCTCTATTATGTTGGATCTTGGAGGGATTATCATACTCTTGAACAATACTTTGTCACCATCACTAATTATGCACTTTCACTAACCTCTAAATACCTCTACAAGAATATAACAATGGAACACTTGTATATACACACGAAACAAAAAGCAGATTACAATGCTTTCCAACTGAAGTTCAATATAGTGAGGCTGTCTGGGAGCAGAGTATACAGCTGTCTCTACCCTCTTCCCTCAATATCACTCCCTCACTGTCAGCTATGTTTGCCTCCCAATGTCAACAATTAACAAAGCAGATTTACCTGTCCAGAATTTACAAAAAAAACTGTCATGCACTTCAAAACATATCGAGAATAATGAAAACATCCAGTGTTATCCCTTAGCCTTCCAGCTGCTATGACACACACACACACAAACGTAAGCGTACATGCCGTATGCAACATGCACTCAGCATATTATAGTGAGCTACCATTGTACGGTACGTGACAGCTCTAAGAAAAACACAAGGAAAATGCAGCCACATTATCAAATATCAAAACACAATTTTGCACTGAAAATGCCAATATGAATACCAGATAAAGAGCTAGATAAATAAAATTATGGATGTACAGGTACCCAGACAGACTGACATTCATTCTACCACCTGACTCCGCTACACACACAATCCTTCTCATTAAATGTCACATCAAAATCCTTCTTCATTCCCACAAACATTTTCTGTCAGTCTCAGTCATGAGATTAGTTAAGCGAGGGAGTGCCTTCCTCTTTCTTATCCTGTTTTGTTTTAACAGTTTAGTCAAAGAAGCTGCCAAGCATGGGCTAACTGACCAACTGCAATTATTCTCTTATTACTGTATTGCTAATGCAAATGTTTTTACTGCACATGCAAAATTTTTCACTCAAGGGGCATTTGATTCAATCACATAAGCCTGATTAGTGCAAGATGTTTCCTGAAGTGAATAAAACCATCTGGTGAGCAAGATTAAATTTCCCTATAAAATATACTACAGTACTGGGTTGAAGGGATAATGATAAGTGGTTTATCACTAACCCTCTACCTGGACTTCTCCCACTCCTCTCTCCTTAACTATACCCATACCACACCCATACCCAAGCACACATGCACTGGGTTGCATTCAAGCATTCACCATCGCCAATCATGACAGCTTTGCTAGGGCAGTAGTGAGGCAGAGTGTGAATGGGATAGCTCACTCTGATTACTTCGTTTGCTGTGAAATGGTGGACGCTGCTAGTCTGCTATGAATGCCTGTCAAGAACTACTAATTTCAAATATCGTATTTTATGTTACTCAGTATATTTAATCCTACTTTCATAACTAGTGTAAATGGCTAAGCCCTAAGTGGCGTTGACACTTTCTGCACCCAATCATCATCATCCATCCTCTCCACATACCCAAACCATCTCAATCTACTTTTCCTCATCACAACACCAATGCACTCCAGTCCCATCCTACCTCTTTAACTATTCCATCCTAAACCTAGACACCCAAGGCCTTGCACTCAAGGACGCACTGTACATCCACCCAATCATTGTCATTTCTGTACATTTGAGCCTGAGAATATCCTCTCCCTTTACGGCCCAGGTCTCACTACCATACAGCATTACACTCCTAACACATGCCGCATACAAAGATCCCTTAGTACGGAGGGAAAGCCCTCTCAATGTCAGGAGCGGCAACAGCTCCCTGAACTTCTAACCACTCCTCACTCCAGCCACAGGGCTAGCTCCATCCCCACCTCCAGTACATAACATGTCTTCCAAATAATAAAACTCTTCCACATACTCAAGAGACTCACCAGCAAGATCAATCCTTTCATGCCTGACAATATCCACATGCTCTCCCTGACACACCACACACAAGAAATCAGCATTATCTCGCAGTCAACCTCTAATATCACTACATCTCTTATGGACCCACTTATCACAAACAATGCACAAGATGGAATTAGTTCCCACGACCTTGTGGCAAATCACACAACAGTACCACCAACAGCCCAAGATACCATCAGTTTTATCTGCATTTGCTCTTAAGTGAAGCAGTGTTGTGGTGTGGATGTGATAGAATGCATTAGCAGAAATACACTAAGGTGGTTTGGCCATGTGGAGAGGATAGAGAGTGAGAGACTGACGAGGAGAAGGCACATGGGCCCGATGGGGTCCCTCCTGTTGTCCTCAAGAACTGTGCTTCTGTGCTTACACCCTTCCTGGGTAAACTCGTTCGCCTTTGTCTATCAACTTGTACCTTTCCTTCTTGTTGGAAGTTTGCTCTCATTCAGGCTGTCCCAAAGAAGGGAGACCATTCCCAACCCTTTTCCAACTGCTTTACCATCCTGTATTTCAGAAGTTTTTGAGTCATTTTTAAAGCATGTTTCCTGTCACAACCTTCTTCCCAATCGTCAGTATGGGTTCTGTCAGGGACGCTCCACTGGCGATCTTCTCACCTACCTTTCAGACGCCTGGTCATCCTCGTTTCGGACTTCGGCAAAAGCTTTGCCACTGCACTTGACATCTCAATGGCATTCGATTGAGTCTGGCATAAATCTTTAATTTCCAAACTACCCTCTTATGGTTTCTATCCTTCTATCTGTGCCTTTATCTCTAGCTTCCTTTCTGGTCATTCTATAGCTGCTGCTGTAGACAGCCACCGTTCTTCTCCTACAGATATCAATAGTAGTGTTCCTCAGGGCTCTGTCCTATCACCAACTCTCTTTCTTTTGTTCATCAATGACCTTCTAAACTGTATATCTAACCCTATCTACTCATACGTTGATGTCTCCACCCTCACCTTTCCATTCACTTCCCACAGCATCCATCTCAGTAGTTGCTTAAACAAACAAGAGATGAGGCCATGGCACACCTAGTGTCTGACTTGGCTCATATCTCTGCTTGGGGTAAAAGTAATCTTGTTGTTTTTAATGCATCAAAAAAATTCTTTCATCTATCAACCCGATAAAATCTTCCACAGAGTACCCTCTAGTTTTTAACAACAGCCACCTTAATCCTGCATCATCTTTAAACATACCTGGGGTTTCATTCTCTCAGGATTTATCTTGGAAAGAACATATTACCTCTGTCATAAAATCTGCTTCCAAGATCTCAGCTGCCGTATTCTTAAAAATAATCCCTTCCCTAAACTTTCCCTTCCTGTCAAAGGAGTTTTGATTTTCATCAGTATCCAAACAGATTCCCTTCAAAGGGAAAGGAAAATGTTCAGGTTAGTAGCTCTGTTAAGCTAAAATGACCCATCCTGCTGATATTTGGTATGGTGGAGCGTTAGATTTGTTAACTAATACATCAAAACACACATATCTCGTGTTGGATAATGAAAGCACAACACATCTGAGACGTGGCAGGTTGCCGCCACATCCAAACTGTTGGTTTCTATTCAGTCTTAATTGCCATTCCGGCCAACACCGCAGCAGTGTTCACTCCTCAAGACAATATTTTGATGATAAATTATATTCAAGGAATATTATTAGCTTTAATGTAATTATTTGTAAATGTATGAATCACTTGTCAACATGCATCTCATGTACTTGCATGGCAGCGCTCACTTTTTTTTTTCCAGCTGCAAGACATGAACCGAACTACTATAGTGACCTTGAAGGAAGCTTTTCCATTTCTGGGCAAATTAACAAGAAAACTGGATGAATACCAGAGGTGGTACATCGTCTGCTCTGTTTATATCTGGCTAAACATCTCACCCAACATAGGTAACACTTTTAAAGGGACACAAATAGCACTTAAAAAATCAGTACAGTATATTGTTGTAAATCGTATTAACGAAATTGTACAGTACCTTTCATCAAAACTGTATTTTACATATATTTAAGACAACAAACTACAAAAGAATGCAAACAAACTGAGAACAGATTTTTGAAGAGATAGGTCAAATGATTCCGTAAAGTTCCACTAATTTCGGCTGCTCGAAGGGAAGACCTTATCTGAGCGAGTTTGAAAGGGGTATGAGGCTAGGAAGGCCAAGAAGGTTGAGAAATACGGTGGATGAGTGTGTGAGGAAGAGAGGTATTTGGTGAGGATAAGGGACTGATGAGATCGAGCTGGCTCAATGAATTTTGTGCATGAAATGTGCGTAACCAGGGATTTGCCATCCCTTTTTAACGTGACAGCGTTCAGATTGGCTCTATCAGATACGTATATGCAATTTAACAGAACATGGCAAAATTTGGGGGGCCTATAAGATGGAGCCAGGATTCTGAGGGCTTGAATGATGAGTGAATGGAAGTGTGGCCTACTGAACTGGGAAAACTTTGACTGTCTGGATGTTGCTACTCCTCACCCTGCCCTACGGTGGGAACAAAGTCCAGATGATGATGATGATGAACATCTTGGAAATGTATGCTGCAATTAATAGGTTAAAAATAGTCTAAACTGGCACTCATAACTCTGACAAAGAACTAGGGATCTAGAGGTACAATAAACAAACTTATACTCAAAAATTAATTTCAGCAAGTTAAATAATGTAAAGATTAGCCCTTCAATGTGATGATATCCTTTTTATTAGCTACCGTACAGCATATTCCTTCTACAGTCTGGCGATTTCCTGTAAACCAGGAAATCATTAACAACAATGGGTGGTAACCTTATAACCAACCAACAAGTGTTCCCTACATAACAAGTGAGTTAGTGAAGAGTTAGTGCCCCTGCCCGGAAAACAACTAATTAAAAATACAAACAAGAAACCTCGGACCAGGACTTATCAACAGGTGACGACTAAGGTCCAAACAAAGGACAAGGTACAGATTGTGACATAGAATGTAAGGGGTGCAAATGATGAGGTGAAGGAGAGAGAGAGAGAGAGAGAGAGAGAGAGAGAGAGAGAGAGAGAGAGAGAGAGAGAGAGATTGGCCAGGTGCTTGAGGGTGCCAAAGGGGACATATGAAGAATAACTGAGATTAAATGGGAGGTGAGAGTGTGGGAGTATGGATGAGGTATACGTGCAAGAGTAGGTGTGAATGAAAGGCCACAAGAAGGAGTATGTATTGTTGTGTGGAAGAGATGAATGGAGAACGTATGAGAGTATGGATCAGTTGGCTCAAGGATTGTGTGGGTATGATTAAAAGTTGGACTACAAATGTGGGCAGCTGTATGTGTGTATGTACCAATGCAAGATCATGCAAGTAAAGGGAACGCCTCCCTTCCCTTTCCCCCCAGTCGTCTCGTGTGAGGTGCAAATCGCAGGTCGTCAAGCATTTCAACCCTCACTGTTCAGCCTGTACACTCAAGGAATGACCTTTAATTCATTTATATAAAAAAATATGATCTCTCGCCTCCCTTTTCCCACATAGACCGCCACTCAGACTACAAAAATAAGTCGATACTATCATATACAAAATAAACACTTTAAAATGCCACGTAAATTCACAGTAATTTTTTTTTAACTGAAACCTCACATATTATTTATTGATAAACTTCAAAATACACATATCTAGTCATTTCACACCATTTCATCACCACTGACATTGTTTTTCCATTTAAAAAAAAAAAAAAAAAAAAAAAAAAAAAAAAAAAAAGCATTACCTATGTGTGACTGATATCATGTGAAAATTTGCACACTTTCTACACAGCACAGGAAGGGTCTAGGAAGCTTAGAGCTGCATTGCCAGGTGCATCTAACGTTTCTCCTCAATTTCGCAAGGAAAAAAAACTGCTTTTCGAAACTTGAAAAATCGGCCCCGTGGTCCGCCAGTGGGTCCCGACAAATTTTGGAGGCTCAGCCACGAAGGGGTTATGCCAAATACCATATTGTATTAATGAGTCAATTTAGTGAGAGGACTAATATACCTGCAGAATGTTATGTAGCTACTTTAAAATACATATAAATCATCATAACCTTTTTTCCACCTAAGGATGTAACCAATACAACAGAAGTTCTAACCTTGGGAGGGGGTGCTGGTGGCATGAGGATCCTTGCCTCCTGAGACTGTGATGGCGAGGGAGACATGATGTTACTCATGGAATCATCAGGATCTCGTGCCACAAATTCATTGCGGTCGTCGTCGTCGTCGTCGTCATCGTCATCATCATCATCATCGTCGTCGTCATCATCCTGTGGGGCAACGATTGGGCTGATGCGGCCATGGGGGAGAATCTCATCGGGCTCGTCTGCCATCTCTTCGTCTTTGTCCTCCCAAACGCTCTCCTTTTCTGGTTTGAACCCACCACTGGGGATGATCTTGCCATGTGTGTCTGGAACTATGGCCTCCCTGTCTCCCTTCTTCTCAGGCTCAAAGATCTCTGCACTGTCATCTGGGAGGCTGATGCACGGACCGCCGTCTTTGGCCTCCTTTTGCAATTCCTGGGTCGCCACTTTCACTTTCTTGGGACTTTTGGAAGACTTCTTAGACCTCTTTTTTTCATGGGATTTCTTCAACTTAACACTCTTTGATTTGGATTTCTTTGACTCCTTGCTGGGGGGTGATGCTTTCTTCTCTCTAGGTGTCAGCTCTTCATTGTTATTGTTATTGTTGTTATTGTTTGTAGCAGCCGTATTCTTCACACCCTTTTTCTTGTTATTGTTATTATTGTTATTCAACATCACATCCGAATCTTTCACCTTTTCCTTCTTGGGTTTTTTCTTGGGGCTTCCAGTGACATTTTCCTCATCCTTGTTTTTGTGTGCCGAGTTCTCCTCCCTATCCCTCTTCATTGCACCTCCGTCATGCTTGGATGGGCCAAAGAATTCCTTTATACTCAGCTGCAACCCATCCTTCTTCTTTTTAGGTGTCATTTTTCTCTGCTGCTTCCCCCAAACATACACCTGCAACAAGTTATGACAGATTAATTTGTCTTTTGTGGTGATATATATATATATATTTTTTCCTGTCACTAACCCCTTAACCTGTGCCTGCCTCAACTTTTACGATTCATTTTCACACACCATATAAATCGATTTGGAGAGGATACCTTAAGTCCAAAAGTCCTATCTCTTCCCCCTCCCCTTCTGTTCATTACCCTAACTTGTCCCTGCAGCACCACTAAAAAAATTCACCCCTTTTATACAATGACATAAATTTTATTGTTAACCATGCTGATTTATTGTTAACCACACTGTATAAAATAATCTCCAAATGGCAAGAATAAATAAATGTTGGCATACTCAATGTATTACCATAGTTCCTCAAATTCTTGCAGTTTGGTGAAAGCATAAATCAATCTTTCTGCTCTTATAGGACTTACTGTCATACACAAAGCATAAAATAATGTCTAAAAGCTCTTTATGCCAACAGTATCAAATAACTAGTGTTTTTCTGTACAATGACTATCATTTTCATCAGTTCACATGCCTGCATAAAACTGCACTCAGCTAAACTGACTGCACCTAAGCTCATTGAAAGTTCCTTCAGCTTCACTCCCATTGAAAAAAGAAAAAAAAGAAAAAAAAGGGGAGTGGCAGCGTCTTTGTCTTCTCCCGCAATCTTCCTTATTCCCTTCTTAACCTCCTCCCAATAGCCTAGGGTTGATATCCACTTAGAATCTTCATTATTCCGCAAAAACAATTACGACCCTGATATACATGTTTCAATAAAGTCCACGGGCCCTTCACAAGCCGAGATTAAAAATGGCTGTGCGGAAAACGTAGAGTATGACTGTCGTATAGCTTATTCTCAATTTACTGCTTATTCCGACAATGAATACTCTTGAAGAAGGTAGCACAATATGTTCCCCTACTACAGTATTCAACTGCTATGGACAAACACATAGTCAGAGGGGTGAAAATGGGCGAAACCTAACAAGTTTTACCTTTCTATCCCATGCCCGATCAAAACAGAGGTGCTATTAAAATGGCCGAGAACTTCGCGTAGAGTAAACCGTCCTCTTGCCAAACTAGTTCTTTTGTTGTTTCCATCATTAATAAGTAATTATATCACCAAATAGGATTTTCATATATTAATAAAAGCTTTCTACTATGAATGAAATAATTGCTAACAATGGAATATGACAGGCTTACAGGTGTCGACTAATTTCAGCTACAGTAATAATAATCAAGCTTCTATATTTATCAGTTAATTTAAAAAATTAGTATTCATAGTTTACTTGTGTTTTTCTTTAGAGTTTAAGATTTATAATGTGATCCTGTTACATTCCAGCAACACAAAACCCTCGTTCGTGACGTCATTGAGGCCTTCATCACACCGCTACCATGTCCAAGAGAGGTGGGGTTGATCTTCTTCTTTAATCTTTGTTTTTCTTCCACATCTGTGTGCTAAGAGTAATATTAATGCATCATTGATAAGTATGAACATCTGAAGATCAGGTGTTGGTAGGTAACAGGTCCCCTTTCTTGCTGATAAATTGTGTACACAGGTAAAGAAAATGGTCCATCCCGACGAACATTATATACTTTACGGTGTTGCTGTAGCAGTTGTGGTGAAGTTTTTTATCTAATTCTGCGAGGTAAACATTAGTGTTTTAGGGAAAAACTCTCGGTGCTCATGCATAGGATTAAGACACCTTGATTGTAAGCTTTGTGACTAACAGTATAAGTTGGAATAGCCTTACCATTATTCCGACCATAAACAGAATTCTTTTAGCGGTTGTATCGGGTATATGCACGTTAGCTCACCAGATTAGTTACCTCAAATCATGTAAGCTAGGCTATAAAAGGCAAAGTCCGAAAGTGTATGGGGACAGCTCATTTCTATAGGTACGCCAGTCATTACCCTACTAGTAAACATCTAGGACAAGCTAGGAAGATCAACAGTACTCCAACTAATTCAGGTCCTGGACAAGTGGACGGAAATCATTGATGACGGACATGCCATCGACGTCATCTGTGATTTCATGAAGGCGTTCGACAGAGTACCTCACAATAGACTACTGGCGAAAATACGGAGCTACGGAATGAAAGGGCGCACATTGCGGTGGATTAAAAGTTTTCTGACTGGAAGGTGACAGCGTGTGATGATCAATGGGGAGGCATCTGAATGGAGGGAGGTTAGCAGTGGAGTACCCCAAGGCTCAGTGATCAGGCCTCTTGTGTTTGTCATGTTCATCAGCGTCCTTCCTGAGGTAATCAAGCATGGCAGTGAGGTAACTCTGTATGCAGAGGATACTTAGCTTTTCAGAAGGATTACGGATAGTGAGGACTACAACAAGCATTATTATATTAATAACAGTATAATGAATAAATAAACAACATAAAAGGCCATCAAACTTTTATAAGGATTACGGCTTGGGTGGTTTGCTGGGTTCCGAGGCTTGGGAGTGGCTTAGTTGCCGCCAGATCTCTGGCTGTCTCCATTTTTTTTGTGTCCATAGCTAAAGGGGGCATCACATGGTACCTTATATCAGGAATGGCTGAGGAACATTTAAGTGAAACAAAACTTGGACGCTATCACACACGTTCCTCACACTGTCGTCCGAGCCCCGTCTCAGTTGTAAACACGTGATTACTTAATCGACATCACAGTTTTTTCGGCATAAGAAATATTAACTCTTTATAAGGGTTTCAAAATGATTGATATTTATTCTAAAATACAATATTAATAAGTATTCAGTGTTAGGCTAAATTTCAATGCTGTAGTACGATATATTCTTTCGTGCCGAATGGGTTTTGGTCACTGTTTTGCCCGTCGTGTCCTTGGCAGGAATCCGTTCTGATGCATTCTAAATGCCCGTGCTATAATCGGGAATTTTACCGCGTTACTGTTCTGATTAACCATCGTATCCTCTGCGAACCTCGTATGAAGTGCCGTGTGAATAAGTTTCGCTTAGCCTGTCTTCAAACTCGACGCGTGATAGCGGTCTTGGGGTGCGTGATAGCATGTATGGTTGTGCATTTGATGTGTGCGTGATAGCAGATCAACGTAATAGCTGAACGCGCGATAGCAGGGGGTTGAGTGTATATATATATACAGTATATATATCATTACCTAATTATCATTATGAAATATTTAAATGGTTGCACCAGTGTGTAATTTAAGAAATCAAATATGCAACCTACGTGTCAAGTGGGGTTGGTGGAGGGTTGGTGCCCCTCCCTGTAAAACAATGAACTCTGAGCCCTTGACCACCCCGTTTGGGATACGTGGCGTCTGGCAATGAATGAATGAATGAATGAAAAATATGCAACCTCATCAGTTTTACATGCAGCTGGCTATGTCGAACTTTCAGTTTGATTGGGCTCCGTGGTCAATCCGTCACTAACGTTTTCTTCCCAGTAACCAAATACTGTATGATCCCCCCCCCCCCCTTTTTTTTTTTTTTTTTTTTTTTTTTTTAAATCACCCTCACTTTTTTACATTACCTATCCCCCTCCTCCACTTGTTTAAATGCCTTATATTGCCATTTTTTAACCCCCTGTCCCAACATGGAAAAAAAAAAAAAAAAAAAAAAAAAAAAAAACTGAGTAATACCGGTACTTATATTCTGTTGTGTGCCAGTAAAACTTTTGTAATACTATCATGCTACCTTTGCAGGTCGTGGAGCGTCTTCTGGCGGAAAATTCCGCATCTCACTGGGTCTCCCAGTGGGTGCTGTCATGAGCTGTGCTGACAATACAGGTATGATACACTTAGTCCAGAGCTAATTTTCAGTTATAATACTGTAGTTAAGATATTTTTTGTATTGTCTTTGGCAGATACTATAAATAATTGTACTGTATTTTATACAGTATATACCCGGTACATTGTTTAAAACTACGGTATATAAAATAATTGACATTTCTCCCATTTCCCACAGGAGCCAAGAACCTGTACATCATTGCAGTGCAGGGCATCAAGGGCCGTCTCAACCGCCTGCCAGCTGCAGCTGTGGGAGATGTTGTGGCAGCCACTGTCAAAAAGGGAAAACCTGAGCTCAGAAAGAAGGGTATGTATCACAGTGTTTGTCCAAACATTTTGGTTTTATTACAGATGTTTTTTTTACAGATGTGACAGTTATATGAGAAAGGGGGGTGTGAGTTGGGAGCAGGGCAGTGAAATGGCGGGGGACAGGGCGACATGGAGGCGTTTTGTTTGGAGCCACCCCAAACGGGATTGAGGCGTCTGGCAATAGATAGATAGATAAACAGCATTGCCTAAGCCTCTGCTTCTCAGTCACAGATAATAGACCCTGGGATGGCCATGAGTAGAAGGAAAAGTGAGGAGCAACATCGTCACATCTGTGAATAGAACTACAGGTGGTGTTGATGTAGGGATGTCTGTATACACTTGCACACCTTTGAATGGTGTGATGTTCACTATTAACATGACTACTCATGAAAATAAGTATATTGTGCAATATCCTATGTCACCACACCTGTGAGGTGGGAAAGGAGTGGGATGAGATTGTATGGTCTGCATTTTGTTTATGAAAGTAGTAGTTGACGTTCAGGGGTTTTGTTCATTTTGAACATGCTTGCATGTGTTGGCCTCAGTCATTGATGAAGGCTCTCTGTGCTGCTTAATCCCCTATCACTCGTCCCAGGTCTTTTTTGGTCTGCTTATCGCAACCCCACCCCCAACACTCGCGGCTTAAGCTACAAACAGTCTACCATGAATTCTTGAAATGAATATCAAGTAGCAGTATGTGATCAGTATTAAAAATTTCAATTAAGACAATGAAAGCTTCAGTAAAGCACTACTCTTACTCAGAAATATGACATGAATGTGTAAGTGAAGGCCAGGAGCTCATTGCTAGTATGACATTGGCTATGTTTAAGAGGTTGCTAGATGTAAGGCCCATTTATGCCAGTGCCAGACAGCTAGTCATAAGTATTCATTTACATATGTGATATTTTTTATTAACAAGTACTGTACTTGTGATTAGTGGTCTGTGTTCTTACCAAATCTCATAAGTTTACCCAGACATATTGTGATGAGTGGTCTGTGTTCTTATAAAATCTCATAAGTTTACCCAGACATATGTAGTAGCCACAATAATTATGTTACTGTTCTGGTCCCAGGACTGAGGTTGCCAGCTAGGTAGCAGATAAGATTTAGAAAGTCTGCCATTGATAGACAGGATTATAGGAAGATACATAATTGCACATGATTACTGTTATCATGGAGATACTACTAGTACATACATATATACATCATCTAAACCTGTGTTGCCCCATGAGGAGTGTAGGAACCTGGCGCCAGGCAAGTTGGTCCTGTCATTTAAGATGTAAGTGACCAGCCTCATTCATCGCTGAGTGGCATTACGTGAGCAGTTTTTTTTTTTTTTTTTTTTTTTTTTTTTTTTTTTTTTTTTTTGCAGGAAGAAGGAACCAAAGGCTGGGCCTGCATGAACGTCCCTTCCAAGAGAGAAAAAAACAACAACAACAACAATACAAAAGAGAGCCAAATTCAAGATCCATTCATTTTGAGATGCCTGGACACACTGTGTTTGAAAGACTGGAGATAATAGGAAGTAGGAAATACAGACAGAGGGAGACAGTTCCAGAGTTGACCTGTTGCATAAATGAAGGACTGGGAGTAACGGTTAACTCTTGCATTAGAGAATTGGACTGAAAAGGAATGAGAGTTTGTTGCTAGACGGGTGCTATTCGCCCGTCGTAGAGGTGGAGGGATGCAAGCAGACAGTTCAGAGGAGCAGTGACAATTGAAGTAGCGATAGAAAGGAGATAAAGAGGCAACAGTGCGGCAAAGAGACAGAGGTTGAAGGGAGCCAGTAAGAGGAGGAGAGTTGATGAGACGAAGAGCCTTTGACTCCTTGGATATGAACAGACCCAGGCTCAATCTGGTTGGAGTCCCTTAATTACCCACTAAACCACCAGGCATCATAGTTTGGTTATATGATTACCACCCAGTGTAGTAAATGCTTCCCTGGTGTACAGGAAACCATTTGGCATGTCATTCAGTGTAGAGTCATCCGTAGACAGAAGGAAGAGGAAAGAACGACATAAGAGGAAGGAAGGAAGTGAGAAAAGGGCAGCCACTCGAGAGCAACACTACATTGAGTGATTGGATTGTGAGTGCCCCCACCTACCACCATACTGACATTAAATTTGGCATGATAGCTAACATCACGAGAAGTTGAAAGTTTAAGGAGCTGCTGCATCATGACCTCTTGAGTGACATTCGTCACCTTAATACCTTTAACCCTACGACGTAATTTTATTGTATTCATCCTCCTACTGAACTATTTCTTCAACTTATGAGAGGATTTTAGTAGTGAAGGGGGTCAGTGAAGGCTCTATATAGCTGCCAATTTACAAAAGTATATCCTAAGGTGAATAAAATTGAAGTAGTAATAATAAACCATGAAAATACAATGCAGTTCCCAAATTCTGAAATGGTTGGGATCAGGAGGCTTCAGATTTTATTGTTATTATTATGTTTTTTTTAAAATAGGAAAACTGAAATTTTCATTACCGTTAGTCATGTGTACAGGTATTCACTTGTGCGTTGCATTACCTGTACCCATGAGTGATCAGCTGATCACTACTCCAACTACAATTTTTTCTTTTTTTTATTCTTTATTTTTAATTTTTTTCTCCAGTTTACACCTAACGTATATTATCACTTTGCTCCCATCATTGCACAACCCAAGTAGACTTGTATAAATTCTGTTTCTGGACAGTTATAATACAAACAGGTCATGACTATATTATGCTGTTCAGTATCCTCAGATGCCATGGATGTCATTGACTTAGCAGCCTATTTTAGCTGAGCTCAACTGATCCAAATTGAGGACTACCGGACATGCTGAGATTTGTATTTAGTGATTTTAAGTTAGATCTCTAGATATTTTTCACCTTGATACGCTTTTATGTTACAGGTTGAAGTGTTCAGTACTTCAGGGCTGAGATTTTCAGTGGCCACAAGTTTTGGAAATACAGTACTGAAGTGCATAAATATTTTGGCAGCATCCTTATTAGCAGACATATTTTCCCACAAGCATTCACGCACTGTATTCCCTCATCATCATCATCATGTTGGAATAAAGTGTGTGAATGCTTGTGGGAAAATATGTCTGCTAATGACACTGTTTAAATCTGTTCAGCCAGCCAGTGGAATATTCACGATTGAGTGATGTTTGTGAAATTTCTTCCTCCCCCTCCCCCTCTCCTCTGCCAATCAATAAACGTCTGGAAATAGCAGTTCCTTTGCTCCTACATTTAAACCATTCGTACAGCACTTGATCAATGGTGGCACGTTGAGGGTCACTTAATATTTTCCCGTTTGCCATATATTCAGTATTATTATTTGCAGCTTAAACTGAGAAATTTTCATGGTTTCTTCAGGTTATACAGTCGTAGTTACAATCCCAGACGCCTTTTGTAGCTTGCTTGTTGCAACACCTCAGTCCAGTTTATTTAAAATTTCCACTTTTTCTTTGATATAGTTTTTATCATTGTTTTCCATTCCTATTGCTGTAGTTACCATTATCACTGCTTTTTTGAAGACATTCTCAGAGTTTGTTTGCTGATTTTGCACTGAAAAATGGTGATATTTTGTCCACACTGGTACAACAAAGAATGATGAAATCACTCACATAGGTCAGGCAAGGCCAGGCACGCCAAGCTAAGCTCATGAGGTAGCTTGGGGACGTGTGACTCATTATTTAGCTAAGCTCTTGAGCTAGCATAGGCAAGTGGTTGTTCCATGCTAGCTTATGAGTTTTTGTAAAGAATGAGTCATTTTTGCCCCAAGCTAGTACATGAGCTTGGCTCCATTGCATAAGAATAAGTCAGTATGGCTACGATGGCACTTTGTAAACATGGCAGTAACAGCAGAAATTAAAAATGTGGTGTTTTGAGGTGACAAAAATTTCTCTAATAAATGTATTTGAACATTCTTTTGGAGTAATGGTATTTTTGGAAATATGGTAGCTATTTGGATTTTGGGAGTTGCACTGTACTGTCCCCAGATGCAAGGCATTAAAGTTAAACCATACTCATTTATGGAAGCATAAGCAACGTTGGGTCTGGTTAGTACTTGGATGGGTGACCGCCTGGGAACACCAGATGCTGTTGGCATCCCTACGTGTCAAGTGGGGTTGGTGGAGGATTAGTGCCCCTCCCTGTAAAACAGTTAACTCTAAGCCCTTGGCCACCCCATTTGGGATACATGGCGTCTGGCAATGAATGAATGAAAAATTTTGTATTGTTCTGAAACTTGAAAGAGTGAGGATGAGCAGTGGTGAGAATGCACTGCCATGAGTTGTTCACAGAATGTAAGTACAGTACAGTACATATTTAAGCATGTGATTGGTAGATGTGTATTATTATTTGTAACCATCCATCCCCCACCCCCCCTCCACCACTACCTTAGGATGTGCTGAGGCAGGGTCCAGAAAGCAAGGAAAATACGAGAGAGAACTCATTCAGTATGCCCAAGTTATCAGGCTATGCACCATCACTCTGCATTGAAGCCCCAGAATCTTGACACCACCTTACTGGCATGACTATTGCATGTATTTTGCAGCATTTTTTTTAATAGATGTATTTCCTTTTAAAATTCTTTTCTTTGCAGTTCATCCTGCTGTTGTTGTGCGGCAGAGAAAGCCATACCGCAGGAAGGATGGTGTTTTTATCTATTTTGAAGACAACGCCGGAGTTATTGTCAATAATAAAGGAGAAATGAAAGGTTGGTTGCCCTGTTTCATGATTTAGTTTCCAGTTTGAAATCTTCTGAATCTTGCCACCTTCACTTTTATTCAGATTTAGAGAGTAGTTGAACTGGTTGAGTTAGGTGTAGCCCTGATCAAACTTGTCATTACTGTAGATTCTAAACCAACGGATGAGAATAAGATAAAATATTTCATCAGATTGGAGGGATTAAGTGCTATTTTCCAGATGATAGCCTATAGTGTCACTGGTGGGTTGAAGTCTTTTGGAATTTATTTATGTATTTTATATACTGGTATAGTAATGCCTCCTTTAACCCCTGCCATGCTGATTATTTGTAGTTTACCTCCTTTGAGACATTGTTTTATAATGAGTATAAAGTGTACCTCATGTGAGGCATGCAGCCTTGCCTGTGCAGATCCTCATGTGCCTCATATGAGCTCTGCAGCTCGGCAAGGTTTAATGTTGATTTATATTCCTGAATACTACTAAGTGAAAATTACTGAGTGATGGCTCTATTTCAGCAGGAAAGATTAGCTTTTATCTGCCTATAGCCAGTTGCCTCAATCCTGTAAGGGTTGGCCACATACAAACTGCTGCCATTTGACACTCCTTCCAACTCGCCCTCCTCCCTCATGTATCTCCACTCCATCCCTCCATCTCATCCTTGATCTCCACCTCACTCACATACCCCCTTCTAGTCCAGTCTCTCACTCCATCCCCATCACATGGCCGAACCTTGAGTATTTTTCTTCGTAAAGAAGAAACATGAAGATAACCGGACTTTGGACCCTGGATTCCAAGGGCTTGAGTGACATGATTTTGTAGCACATTGAAATGTGGATGCTGTTGATAGTTCACCTGCTTTCATACTTTGTTTCCATGCTTCTTGACCATACCTCACCACATCCATAGTTAGGGAAAAAGGTCTGGGTGGGGTGACATCCTCTTAAGGTAAGACAGCATCCAGAAACAAATGAAGGATTAAAAACAAGAACTATCAAACAGCATTCCTGGTGATGTGAGCCAGCCATTCACACACAGTCCAATAGATTTAAGATGCTGATGACATCACTTGTATGATATTAACCCAAATGACATTTAACAATAAATATTGTCCCATTGCAGGTTCAGCAATTACAGGACCAGTAGCCAAGGAATGTGCAGACCTCTGGCCGAGGATTGCATCTAATGCTGGCTCCATTGCATAAGAAATAAAGAAGAAAAATATTGTGATATATTTTTGCCACCTGTTTAACCTTAAGTAATCCCATAGGTGATCTGCATCTCAGGGTCAGGGCACAAAGGTATGGTAGTAGTTGAATCTCGTGTTACTGCTTATATAGTAGGTCTCTTTAACATTCAGCATTAGGACGCATCCACACGTGTGCTCGAACAAGTGCTGGCAACATGTATACAACACAATAATGAACACGCTGCAAACATGCTGGGAACAGCAGTGTCCAGATCATGTTGGCAACATGATGATGAAGTCTCAGCTGCCTGGTATGGACACTCATATCCCATCGCCTCTGTTGCCAGTGTTCGAAGCTGCACTGAAACATGTTTGCATACATCAGTCCAAATACTGCTGCATGCATGTACTCAAACATGTCAACCGTGTTGTCAACATATGTTCGAGGGCACGTGTGGACGCCCCCTTACAGGTATGGTGCGACAGATTACCGAATCGGCATGTTTAATTGGAAAATATTTTGATCATATAGGTTCATATACCTAATTATTTGAAATCCAGTTGAATTATGCTTAATATAATTATTACTTTAGGGAATCAGAGCGAAAACTTGTTAAAGATAGCGTGTATTTCCCCTTTAAATCGCCAACATGCCTTTACAGACCTGTTTCACTTCGTTTTTAAACATGGCTGAGGAAACCAAGTTTGAATTTGTATTGATTCAGTAGTTGTAGTGTTTTTCCTTTGTATATATATATATTATATATATATGTGTGTGTCTACGAGATTTCTTTTGTTCCCATGTGATAATACCTTGTAGTTCACTGGCTGGTTAGTAGTTTGTTGAATCTTACAATATGGGTATCTTCCTAATTTTAGGGCTGAAAATCCAAGATGTAGCAGAAAATTATTGTGGGTGTTGGCACTTGGTGCGTTTATATGCTTTCGTATTTTTGCATTGTTCATGCTAATAACGCCATACATTGACTAATAGACTTATCCATTACATTACCGACTTTCTTATCATTCACTACATCTACCCCTTCCAGCCTTCCCCAGTCATACTTTGCCAGCATGGAGAAGCAGTAATTCTGGCTATCAGTCCCTCAAAGAGCAAAGTCCGGTTCTGCAGTTAGACCCTCCTTATGGACTATTAGCAGTGTAACCAGATTTTATTGTCAAATAATTTTCTTGCCTTAAAATATTAAGGTTGGACTTGTGGCCAAATCATGAAGGAAAACTTTATTGCCCTGCATCCTCAACCCATCATGGGTGCAGCTTTTTTGCAACTTATTTAAATCCTCTGGCAGCAGTCGAATGGTATCGTAGTGTTTCTCATCCATCTTAAGAAACTTTGTCCTGGGATACAACAAATGGTTTGTTATGGGATAGAAGCATAATAAAATGTTGGGGTATACCTACTAATTCCACAACAGCTGTTAAAGTTGTGTAATTGCTCTTTGCACTCACTTAGATATCTGGACAAGCACAGGGGCCTCTTGCACTCCTTTCAGGGCAAGAATATTGGATGTTGGATGGATAGTAATAGCATGTGAATGTTTGAAATTGTACCACAGTTACTTAAAATTTATTGAAGATTAGGGAAATGACAAAGGTAGGACTCCTATTTAATAGAGAAGTATGTATGGGCAGACCCAGCAAGAACTTTTGGAAATCCCCAGCAGGGTAGTCCCTGGAGGAAACAAGGTGTTGGCAAGATTGAAGAGTTCCTTGCTTTCCAAGAGCCATGTGAAATGGCAGGTTTGTGTGGCTCTACTGAATGTTAGAAGTGCTGGTGACAGACAGGTGTTGAGGGAAAGAGTTGTATGCTATGAGAGCACTGAGGAGAGGAAATAGATGAATGGGAAGGTGTGACAAACATAAGGTTAGGTATAAGCAGTTGTGGACAGAGCTGATGAATGACAGGAATAAGTGGAGCTACTTGAGATGCACGTGTGTTTGTCATGTAGGACTTTGCATTGTGTGAATTTCCGGTATCATGACAATGCATTACTTTGAATGTGTCAACACTAGATGCCATTTTCAGAGGTCTAAACTGAGGTTATAATGATCACAGACAAATATGCAACATGTTTATTTCATATACAGTACAGTAAAAGGTATAATTTTTGTCACCAGCTCTAGACCTTTGTAATACTATATTGCTGTTAATCTCAACTGTTTAATGCATATAAGCTAAGCAAGAAGGTAAGCACTGTTAAATAATCACATACATACAGTACTTCGTAAGTGATCAAGCCAAAAGACACAATACTGAAGAAAGAGGATACTGAAAATCTGGGCAAGAAACCCACTGCAGGCGTAAGTTGTATCATTCAGTCCTCACTTCTTTTTATCAAGAGTGCAGGGACTGGGGGCTGGGGTAATTTACATTAGAAAACCAGCTGTTAGCCCCCCCCCCAAATCCACTCTACTACAAAACAGCCTGCAGCTACCCCCATTACATGTGCAGTCCTCCTCATATGTAAGCAATGTTCTAAAAAATTCAGTTTATCAATACAGTCAGTACTGTAAAACAAGGGAAACTGACTATCTGGCTTTACAGATGGAACTTTGATGGGCAACTTTTCTGTACTGTAACTTACCTGGGTACAATATTAGCAAAATGTTAAATTGCAACAACATGGACTTCATGTAAAATAATCTCATCCAACACTTGTTAAATACTGTACTGAGAACTTTTGCCAATGCAGGAATTAACAGCAAAACACTGTCATAAAAGGCAACTAATACCAGTAACAAGAATTTCTTGTTCTGTAATCCATCACTTGACCACTCTCTTGAAAACTTTAGTCTCTACCAGTCCCTGTTTGCCACAATACTGCGGTAAACGGCACTCACTTGGATGAGTAGAACTGCCATTACCACCACATCATCAAGCAACCCTATGAGCCCCAGGAAGGCCTCGGGAATAAGGTCGATTGGGGCGATGGCATAAAGGACAGCGGTGACAAGACATACCAGAACTCTAAATCTGGACAACATCTCCATACCCCGCCATGTGAACAGTTCCCCCCATATGTGGCGCAGGAGGATGGGCAAGTCTTGAAGCTGACTGTAGATCTGAGGAAGAAAATGTACTGTCAGAGAAATATGGATGGAGAAAATACATTCCATGAGGTAAATGAAGGGGATCCTACTCTACTCTATCCACATATCTACACCTAAAACTGTCATCTTTTCATCTTTAATACTATAACAAGAGGGGGAAGGGTGGCCCAGTGGTAGAATATTTGAGACCAAAAAGGGTTGAGAGTCCATGCCCTGCCTGGGTAGCTGCCCTGCTGGGAGAGGTTGCACTCTCCCATCACCTAGAGGGGCTATATGATCTATCAAGGTCTAGCTCGGGGAATTCATTTCCCCATATTAAAAATTCCAAATTCCAAATACTAAAACGAGATCAGAATATGATGCTAGTTATGAACAAAGAAATGGAAAGGATGTACTGTACAGCTGCTGTACTTTCTTACTTTGCCACCGAGATGCATGAAGTAAGCAGCAAAAGGACTAAAATCTCATTAGATTGTATGAAGTACTGTACATTACAAGATACTCATGGCCAAAACATAACCTCAAATGTGCTTAGTGAGAGATAATTGTAGTTGTACACATGACTGATAAATTTTGAGACTGGTGGCATGGCAGAAAAAGCTAGCAGTTGGACAGTGAGTTTGGTTCACCTGTGTATGAGGAGTTGTACTTTGTGTGATTTAAAAAGGCATGTTGGAGCCTTTAAAAATGATACAATATGAGCTGCTGCTTTGAGGTCTGTATACAAAACAAATACAGTACAGTAATGGAAATACTGTTTTAAAAAAATAAGACGCTAATGACAATAATGAAGCCTTAAAACAAAAATATCAAGAGTCAGAGAAGGTAACAACAGGGTACACAGTGGGAGAAATTCTACTAGTTAGGATAAAACCTCATCTGATTAACCCTTTGAAGGAACAAATTTTTTTCACCTGAATAAAACATGCCCAAATAAACTACCAAACATGTTGTACCAAGGAGTAAAAAGCCTGATATAAATAAAATCATGCTGGACTCACCGATCTGGGATAATCTGAGTGCATACGATTGTACTGGCCCACTTCCCCCATGACACGGTCTCTCTCTTCCACCTCTTCTGTCTCAGTTGTGTTGCGTTCCCCTTCACTCAGGCATGGTATTAATAGTGTCACCTGAAATGATTGCAGTGTTGCAGCTTGTCCATGAATTGGAGCCAGCACAAAACCATGCAAATTTGGCTCATTCACGAACTTTGCTGAGTAGCAGTGTCACCTGAAATGACTGTGGGGTGGGAGGTTACTGTTCATCCTCCAGCTTGTCTTTGAACCCTAGAGAGGACATAAAATCACTTAAGTCTGGCTCATACATGGTGTACTTGGTTGTGGAAGTAATAATGAGACATGATCACAGGACAGGGGATACACAACATCATGTAAAGGCAATCATCATTATAAGACTGTAAGGGATGTATTCTGATGTATCATAACTTTACACAAAATTACTGATGTAAATTGCTGGAAACTGGAAAATCAGTTTTACAGTATTAGGGGAAGGATGATGCCTTGGAAAGAGGAAATTATAGACATAAAAACTGGGCCTGATACTGAAGGTAATGGAGAGAGTCCTAGAGAGTATGATAAGAGAACACTGATGAGATATAATTTGGAATTGTGACAGGCAAAGGGATCACTGATGTTATATCCACTGTCTGACAGCTTCAGGAAAAATATACTGTATAGGGATGAAAAGAGAGCTGTACTTTGCTGATTTGGAAAAGGTCTCTGCAGTCCCTAGGGAGATGGTGCACTGGGCAATGATAAAGCTTGGGATCAAGAAATGGCTGGTTACTGTGGTTACAGCCATGTATGTGGGTGCTTCCACCCTGGTGAGAGTGAATGGAGATTTATGTGATGAGTTTTCCATGAATGTTGACGTGCATCAAGGGTCAGTCTTAAGTCTCTTTTTATTTGTTGTGGTGCTGGAAGCTGTCAGGTGACTTCAGAAGTGGACTCCCATGGGAGATGTATGCTGAGGACTTGGTGCTAACTGTAGAGAATGAAAGGGAGGCAGAGGAAAGATTTAGGAAGTGAAGAGACTGAATGGGGCACACGGGTTTGAATAAGCATGGATAGAACAAGTGGTGATATCTAGGGCTGATGGTGGTACTGTCAAAGCAGAGGGAGTGTGGTCATGCGCGGTTTGCCACAAGTGTGGGAAGTAACCCCATTCTGTGCAGTGTTTGTGATAATTGGGTACATAAGAGATGTAGTGGTATCAGGGCTCTAGTAGGGTATGAAATTTTTTAGTTTTACCCCATCCTCTTTTTTCCATAAGGGCCAAGGCGTTGCCCCTGGGTAGAGGACTTTGGTTTTGGAGCCTGTAGCACTATGACTGAATGCCCTTTCTGATGTCTACCAATGACCCTTGGGTGGACTCAAACCTTCGACCCTTAGGTCAGAGCGCTCTAACCCACTGGGCCACGGCTGCTACAACCAGTTAGGTGACAGGAGATTGCTGCCTCTATGCTGATTTTGTGTGTGTGGTGTGTCAGGGAAAGCATGTAGATGTTGACAGGCATGAAAGGATTGATACTGCTGGAGAGTCTCTTGAGTGTGTGGAAGAGTTTTGTTATTTTGGGAACATATTATGTGCTGGAGGTGGGGCTGGACCTAGCCCTGAAGCTAGGGTAACAAGTGGGTGGAGGAAGTTCTCTCCTAACACTGAAAGGGCTCTCCCTCTGTGCCAAAGGATTCTTGTATGCAGCACTTGTTAGCAGTGTAATGCTGTATGGTAGTGAGACCTTGGCAGTAAAGGAAGGATATTCGTAGGCTCAAATGTGCAGAAATGGCAATAATTAGATGGATGTGTAGTGTCCTTGAATGTGTGGCTTGGGGGGGGGGAAGGCTAGGATTGCAAATGAAGCATTGACAGGAAGGATGGGAAAGACTTGAATGTATTGGTCTTGTGTTAAGGTAGGGTAGACCGAGATGGCTTGGGCATGTTGAGAGGATGGAAAATGACAACTGGATGGGGAAGGTAAGACGTGTGACCATCAAGGGTATGGCTGTGGGAGGCAGACCAAAAAAGACCTGGGATGAAGTCATAGAGTGTGACCTCAGGGATAAAGGATTGAACAGGGAGGCTGCCAAAGATCAAGCAGCATGGACTGCTGCAATTAGGCGACCAAGGTTGACACATACAGGTATATTGGAACCTTTATAAATGAAGTGTTACAATACTCCACCATATTTAGCTCCTTCAATATAGTGATATGGTTGGAAGGAATGAGACATCATGAGATGGATATCAATGAAATAAATAACTGCAGTTGCATCTCCATACAACTGAATTATACAGTATATGTTAATCCCCATCACAAAACCCATAATTTAACTGTTTAGAAACAGAGCATTAAAAATAACTGGATTTAGTAGAGAATTTAGAGTATTTTTATATCTGGCAACAACAGCTGTATGTTGCTAGACCATGTAATGCCATCAAAAGCGTACAGCAATCGCCTACCTTTACATGTTCTAGACAATGGTAGCCTAGCCTCAGGCTAGTGTTATAAGGAACTGATTGTCATTTTCAGTGACTGAAAAAAAAAAAAATGGGCAAATCTAATATGGGGGATGCAAGATTTGTAACTACTAATATTCTTGGACAAAGAGAGTAAGATGGTGGTGTACATAAAGCTGGTGCTCATAAAAGTTGTTTCATGATTAAGCTGATGGTGAATTAACACCTTTTCTTAACTCAGTTGCTTGTGATTTTATATATATATATATATATATATATATATTTTTTCACCCCTGTCATGAATGAGATGTACATATAACCTTTAATTACTGTGACATTCCCCTACACTATGTCCTTGACCGGTGGTGTCAAACTCAACCCTTCCCAAGGGCCACACTTCAGTTGTGTTGACTGTCTGAGGGCCAAGTCTACCTAACGGTTTTATTATATGTAATTTTGTGACAGACTATTAACACCCCTTATTATAAATTTCAGCTGGTGGCTACTCTCTCTAACAACTTTCATTCCCATTCACTATAAGCTACAATAACCACTGACGTCAAATAAATGTAGAAACAATAGGATACTACCAGTTAAGGAAGCATCGACTCACCCAAAATTGTGGTATGAGTGTCTCTGGGAGCCGAGACCAATGTGTTTATATTTTGCACTTTGTCCAAATTTATCAAAATAGGAAATACTGTTTCCCGATTTCCATCCAATTACTGAACTATATTTGCACACTGTACTATACATTATTACTTTAAAGTGCATGCAAATTTTTTATTTCTATCTATCTATCTATCTATTGCCAGATGCCTCAATCCCGTTCAGGGTGGCCACAAACAAATCACCTCCACGTACCCCTGTCCCCCGCCATTTCATTGTCCTGCTCCCAACTCACACCCCCCTCTCTCATATACCTCTCCACCCCATCCCTCCATCTCTTCCTCGGTCTCCCCCTCCCTCTTCCCCCCTCCACCTCACTCACATACACTCTCTTTGTCAGTCTTTCACCCTCCATCCTCTCCAAATGGCCAAACCACCTCAGTGTATTCCTCCTAACGCTTCCTATCACATCCACACCACAACACTCCTTTATATCCTCATTTGTCAGCCTGTCTCTCCATGTGAATCCACAGGCTCCTCTTAAATAACTCATTTCCACTGCTCTCACTCATGACTTGTGTCCTTCCAGCAACGTCCAAGCTTCACTTTTTATTTGCAACATAAAATTGGAAACTTTTAAATGAAAATAATACTGGTATAATATATAACATCGCAAAGCCGCAGCCTATTCAAATGTTCGAAGAAGTTTGGTATACCTTCTAACCCTCACAGTGGCATTGGCTTCTGCTTCAAGTTATTGACAGAGTATTTATATAAAAGTTTTATATCTGTTCACCAATAAATTCTATCTATATATTGCCAGATGCCATAATCCCATAAGGGGTGGCCATTTAACTTTGAGTTATTTGTTTTACAGGGAGGGGCACTAACCCTCCACCAACCCACTTGTTGACACGTAGGGAGCACGTATGGTTTGGTTATATGGTCACCACCCAGCGTTGTAAATGGTTTCTTGGCTTACAGGAAACCATTTGGCTTGTCCCTCACTGTAAAGCCACCTGTAAGGGAAAGAAAAGCAATAAGAAGTGACAGGAAAGATGGAAGAAAAAGGGAGAGAGGAGGGCAGGCACAGAAAAAGAATGATACAGGCTAAGGAAGAAGTAGGCAGCACTACATCAAGTGAGTGGATGATGGTTGCCACCACCTACTACTGTTACTGTATTCAAATAATATTTTTATCCATCAAATTATCAATAAATATTTCTTACCAGAGCTGTAATATTTGTTCACATAATCATAAGATAAATTTTATGGGATTTTCCATTTATTTTACATTTTTTCTGAAGTCACGAGCCACTCGTTTCCCCTTCAAGGGCCACATGTGACCCATGGGCCACCAGTTTGGCACCCGTGCCCTAGACTTTAAGTAAGGATTCCCTTAACTTGCAACATCATATCAGAAGAAAAGGAGATTCCATCAAGATGAAAAGGAATGACAAAAGAACGTAGAGATAAACGGAATACAGTACGTCATTCTTGTAGCATTACCATACCTGGAGGAGGAATAGGATCTTTTAGTTCAAGGGTCTCAATTTTACTTCTCTTGGCTCTGCATGTTTTCATTTATATAAGGAAAGACTGAAACAGGGGAGCTGGATATAGACTACATTTAACACTCACTAGCAGGGGGCTCTCTCAGTCTGGTTACTGTACAGTGCTCGTCAGAAGTATTCAGCGTTGTCCGCCGGGCGCGCAATACTTATGGCCCAAAAAGAATCACTCATTTTTAGGGGTAAGAATTGAGCCACAAGTTTGAGCTCCGAGCATGACGTCACGGTAGCCTGGGGCCTTCTGACGCGCTGGTTGGTTCCCGCCTCAGTCGCCCACGGGCTGCCTGAGAGAGAGGAACTCTGCCGAGTGTCCCTCTCAAATTGCGCCATTTTTTACCGAGTGTCCCGCAGTGTTTTGGCCTTCAAAACTTTGTTATGGCACCTACCCGTGAACTATCGAGTGAAATCATATCCCAGATCATTGCTCTAAAGGAGGCAGGCCACCAGACAAAGGAAATTAGTGAATTGGTTGGTGTGGCACGATCGACAGTGCGTCGTTGGTGTGCGCGGTTTCGGGAGGAAAACAGTGGTGAAGTTCCCACAAAGAAACCGAGGTCTGGCAGGCCTAGGAAAACTTCCCCAAGGTCTGTTAATGTTTTAAAACGTGCAGTGGAGTTTAATCCGTGTGAGTGCAAGGAAAATTAAGGAGAGCAACCCAGAAGTGTTTGGTGAGGTGTCAGTGAGAACAGTGTCTCGTAGGGTGCATGAGCTTGGTTACACAAGTCACAGGCCTGTGAAAAAGCCTCTTCTCTCTAGCAGCCAGAGAATTCGTAGGCTTGCCTTTGCTAATAAATATCTAAATTGGGGTGAGGAGCAATGGTTGTCAGTGTTGTGGTCTGATGAGGCAACGTTTAGTGTTACCTGTAACAGAGGAGCATGCAAAGGTAGTGACCCACTTGACCCACGGTATGTAGAAAGCACAGTTAAACATCCTGATTCACTCATAGTATGGGGTTGTTTTTCAGGGAAGGGTTTGGGGAAGCTTGGTGTACTTCCCAAGAACCTCAGAGTGAATCAGGATGTTTACCTGGAGCTTCTGTGTGATCATTTACCAGACTCCTTCGAGCTAACAGGTGCACGAGTGTTTCAGCAGGACGGTGCACCTGCTCACAAGGCCAAATCGGTCACCAATTGGCTTCGTGACTGCGAGGTATCATTCATGACAGACTGGCCAGGAAATAGCCCAGACCTCAACCCGATTGAAAACCTCTGGTACCTCGTAAAGAAGAGTCTCCAAGGGAAGGACGTGAGCTCTCTACCTAAGCTGGAAGCCGCCATTCGTGACTCCTGGGACAAAATACCGCTCCAGCACCTCAGGAGCCTCGCCCTTTCACTTCCAAGACGTCTCAGGTCCGTGAAGAAACGTAAAGGCTACCCTACGAAGCACTAAAGGTAAATAAAATGCATTATTTATATGTTTTTTCAATGTTGAAAGGTTTGTTTCTCAGGAGGGACGCAGGGCGCTCCATACTTCTGACGAGCACTGTATAACTGTCTGGTAAGAACAACTAACTACAAATATATGTCACAGTAATGAAGGAGTTAAGGATAAAGGTGTGACAAGAAACAAGAAACAATTATGAAAAGAAAATGATGGTGATGACTCCATGCTGATAATATAATGCAGCATTATGTTCCATAGGATAATTACTAGTATTATTTTTTCAATAACCAACAAACTGATATTTATATAAATGTCTGTTGTCAACTACAGTACTGTACTGAAATCTGGAAGTGTCATTTTCCAGGATAGGTGTTTTGCATCGTGTTTCAGCATTCATAAAAACTCACCTCTTGTCGACAGAAAGGGCAAGGCACTGGGGAGGTAGTGAAATTTGTCTGCCAGTTCTGGATGAAGCAGTTGGCTGGAAAGAAAGGCACCTTATCATCAATTATACTCACAAACAGCATACACGGTATTTTCTTTTTTTTCTTTTATAATGATTTATGTTTTATGTATGATGAAGTAATATGGTATCTACAGTGCAGTACTTAACCATTTCAGCAAAGGACACATTTTTCACTTTAATCAGGCTACCACCAGACAATTCCATTCATCATACGAAGGCTCTCTAGTACTAAAGGGATTATGGCAATTTACTGTCTCTAAACCTTTTGGTTCAAAAATTCTTACCTAACCTGAATAAAATAACCTGGTTGTAGCAAAAATAAAAGATATCCTTGAAGTGAAGAGGTTAATATGCAGTCAAGAACATTATATTGTACAAGAATCCAGTTATTGATATATATATATATATATATATATATATATATATATATATATATATATATATATATATATATAAAATAAGCCTGAAGAAATTAAGTCACACCTTTATTTTACACACTGGTAATCTAATGCTCTTCTCAAACATTCTGCATAGTTCATTAAGCCCTACATCTGCTGCTGATCTTGTCACAATGGTAATGTAATGTAATGGATCTAGTATACTGTATTAAATTTTCATAAAGGCTAGCATATATTCCCTTCATGTTAACAGTTTCATACACCTCCCAAAAAATTTCATTTCAGCAGCATTCTGACTTGAATCATAAGAGTTAAGTTTTACAGGCTTATGATACTGTAAATAACCAGTGAAAACTTTCCTATTCAGTATCAAGACTGTAAGATTCATTGGATGAAGACTCAGTTTTCATTTCATTTCGTTTCTGAAGGCTCCAACATGCTTGCATGTGCCAGCCCTGGTCACCTAATGGTGGCTGTCCATGCTGTTCGATCTCTGGCAGCTTCACTACTCAGTCCCTTATCCCTGTGGTCACACTCAGTGACCTCATCCCAGGTCTTTTTCAGTCTACCTCTCACAACCCTACCCCTAATATTAACACTTCTCACTTCTGCACCCAATTATCATCCCCCATCCTCTCCACATGCCCAAACCATCTCAATCTACCTCTCCTCATCAGAACACCAATACACTCAGTCCCGTCCTACCCCTCAACTCTTCCATCTAAACCTAGTACCCCAGGCCTCGCACTCAGAGGTGCACTGCACATCCACTTAATCGTTGTCATTTCTGTACATTTAAGCCTGCGAATATCTTCTCTCTACGTGTCAAGTGGGGTTGGTGGAGGATTAGTGCCCCTCCCTGTAAAACAATTAACTCTAAGCCCTTGGCCACCCCGTTTGGGATACATGGCATCTGGCAATGAATGAATATCTTCTTCATTCACTGCCCAGGTCTTGGTATGATATAGCTTTACACTCCTAACACATGCTGCATACAAAGATCTCTTTAGCACGGAGGGAGCGCCCTTTCAGTGTCAGGGAAGGCAACGGCTCCCTGAACTTCTTCCAAGTACTCCTCACTCTAGCCAATGAGCTACCTCCAGCCCCACCTCCGGCACATAACATGTCTTCCAAATAACAAAACTCTTCCACTCACTCAAGAGACTCAACAGCAAGTTCAATCCTTCCAAGCCTGACAATCTCCATGTGCTCTCCCTGACACACCACACACATGAAATCAGAATTATATCACAGTCTACCTCTAATACTGCTACATCTCTTATGCACCCACTTATCACAGACACTGCTCAAGATGGAATTACTTCCCACGCCCTTGTGGCAAATCGCACATGGCCACTCTCCCTCTTCTTTGACAGTACCACCACCAGCCCTAGATAACATTATTTTTTTTTTATCTGCATTTACTCTTAAGCCCTTGTGCCCCATACCATCTCTCCACTTCCTAAATTTTTTCCTCTGCTTCCCTTTCATTCTCAGCAATCAACACCAAATCATCAGCATACAACATCTCCCATGGGAGTCCATTTCTGAAGTCACGTGAGAGGGCTTCAAATACCATGATAAACAACAAAGGACTCAAAACTGACCCCTGGTGCACACCAACATTCACAGAATGTTCATTCACCCTTACCTGGGTGCGAGCAGCCACATACATGACCATAACCACCACTCGATACCAAGATTTCTCATTGCCCACTTCACCACCTCTCTAGGGACTCTGTCAAAGGCTTTCTCCAAATCAACAAAAACAAAATACAATTCTGTTTTCTTTCCAATATATTTTTCTTGAAGCTGTCAAACAATGAATATGGCATCAGTGGTCCCCTTGCCTGACATAAACCCAAACTACATCTCATCAATATTCACTCTTTCTCTAATCATACCTTCTAGAACTCTCCATTACCTTCATTATCTGGTCTAAAAGTTTTATACCTCTATAACTTCCTCTTTCCAGGGCTTCACCCTTCCCCTTGTACACATTTACAATTACACTCTTCAACCAATCATCTGGGACAACACACTCTTATATAATCGTATTTATCAGGTCAGTGACTAACCTCATTCCTTTATCTCCTGAGGCTTTCAACATTTCAACAGTTAACCCAGACACAATTGCTGCCTTCCCCATCTGCATCCTGCCTATTGTCCTGCTCACAGTAGCAGTGTCAGTCAAAGCCCAAGGGCCAAACACTGGATCTGCAGGCTCCAAACTTTCCCTGTCCCACTCAAACTCCTTATTCAGCAACCGGTTGTAATGCTCTCTCCATGCGTCTTTAACTCGAGACGTCCCGTCAACGTATGGATACATTGCAACATTTTGCATTTGCCAGTCCCGTCGACGTACCGGTACGTTTTCCAATTGCAAGTTGCATAATTTCCACAATTTTCAAAATTCGCGCTTGATTTTTGGTACGTAGCGTCGCACGACCTTCCCCTACCTGCCACCAGGCGGGGACACTCGGCGACCCCGCACGACCCACGCTCACCTGCGGCTCGGTCACTCACCTGTTAGCAACGGTCCCGCTCAGACATGGCACATAGAGGTCTCTCGGAGGAGGAAATTCAAGCCACCCTGGATGCCTTTACTGGCGATAGTGATTCACCACTCGATGACGAGGAGATGGACAAAGATTATGTCCAACCAGAGGATGCGGAAAGCAGCACCAGTGATGAGGAAGTCCCGTCCCCCAGGAAGCTGGGCTACGTGACTTATCGTGCTGCACGAGAGGGTCAGGCTGCACAAAAATATGCAAGATCCTCTAGCCAGCCCCTACATGACGTGGAGCCCGATTTCGAGGACGAGGACATAGCCGTGGGACGTGCTGCCATGTGGTACGGCCGTGAGGTTTTTACTCATCGCGGCCCAGAGCGCACACCACATCGTTCTAACAGGTATGGGCCTAATGTTTTGTTTGGGGATGGCAGAAGTGGCATTGAGGGAGTGGGGAGTGAAAGGGAAAGTGTTGGGAGGAGTGTGGAAAGTGAGAGTGGCAGGAGTGAGTCACGTGGTGGTGTGAGGCGGCGGGGCTTATCACTTGGGGCAGTGAGGGTGGGTGGTGAGTCATGTGGTGTGGTGATGGAGCAGGGAGGCAAGGAGGAGCCACTCCCCAGCATGTCTTATGCTCCCCAATATTCCCGGGCTTCCTCCTCACAGCCCCCTGATGTTCCCCAAGGCCGTAAGGGTAAGGGAAAGGGGAAGGGTAAAGGCAGAGGGAAGAGGAGTGCAAGTCGGGAAGCCCTACACATTCCTCCTCCCCAACATCCCCCACCATTTCTCCTCCCCACCCTGATGAAGGCGAGGACGGGCATGATCGGGACGAGGAATTTGTGTCTTGGAATTGGGAGAATGGGAGTGATTTTACTCCCCTCATTCACTGAGCAGGGGCATGCTGGATGCATTGCTCCCGGTATTCACCCAAATTCAACCAGGCTGGATTTTTTCCACCTTTTCTTCAGTGAGGCTTTTGTGGAGGAAATAGTGGATCAAACAAACCGGTTCGCTAACAGCCAGCGGCGTGAGAGTGAAAAGACAGGGCACAACGAGCAGGCATTCAATCCTCTATGATTACCCAGTCTCCCTTGCAGAAATGTTTTTGTTTTTGGCCTTGGTACTTTTGATGGGTATTGTACGAAAGAACCGAATTCCTCCATACTAGACAAGGGACCCTATTATGCTTACACCAATATTTGGCCAAGTAATGAGCCGTAATCGGTTTCAGCAAATTCTAAGCCGCCTCCATTTCTATGATGCAGCTGATCCTGCAAATGCTAATGACACAGATAAGATGAGGCGAATTAGATTGGTTTTTGATCACCTAAGGCAGACATTCCGTTCGTCATTTTATCCCTATAGAGACCTCGTCATATACGAGAGTCTCGTGTTGTGGAGAGGCAATATTTCATTTCAGCAGTACATACCCAGCAAAAGGCACCGTTTTGGGTTCAAGATCTTTGTTATGTGTGACTGCAGGACTGGGTATGTGCAAGACATAGTCTTGTACACCGGTGCACAGACAGACATAATAGAAGATCGGAGTATTGGTCTGTTGGGAGCAGTGGTAAAGACAATGATAGAAGACTATCTTCATCGTGGTCACGTCCTTTACCTTGACAATTGGTACACTAGCCCTCTTCTCGCTCGATATCTACACAGGTATGACATGGGGATATGTGGGACCGTCAAGGTGAACTGGCGTCACATGGTCAAGGTGGGGCGGAAACTTGACAGGAATGAGGTTGTCTTCTTCCAGACAAACAATATCCTTGCAACTGTGTGGAACCACAATAGAGATGTCCGCCTCTTGTCCACGGTTCACCGCCCCTTGATGCACCGTACAGAGTCGGTAGATTATCAGAGCGAGAACAGGCGCCATGTATGGAAACCTGAGTGTGTGCTTGATTATAATATCAACATGCGCCTGGTGGACCAGTCAGACTCCATGATATCCAATGTCGAGTGTGCCAGGACCACGATGAAGTGGTACAAAAAACTATTCTTTCACCTGCTTGACATTACTGCCCTGAATTGCCACCACCTTCACGCCATGACAACAGGAGTTCAGGAAACCTTTGAAGGGTTTGTGAGGGAGCTGACATGAGAGATTGTTGCAAGATATGCGGTTGAAAGGCCCCAACACCGCACCTGCACAGCCCCAGGTGCCCACCCTTCCCTGAGATTATCCGCCCGCCATTTCCCCACTCCCATACCTCCCCAAGCAAATAGACCTAGGCCCCAGCGCAGGTGTCACGTGTGTAGCAGTTCCCGCGTGAGACCCACCACTCAGAGAAAGGACACCCGCTATGAGTGCGTTCAGTGTGACGTGGGTCTGTGTATTCACCCATGTTTCAGTGAGTTTCACACGCTCCTGCACTTCTGATAAGGTGTGAATGCGATAGGACGCTGATACTCTGAAATAAATGTGACAAACAGATGCTCAGTGTAATTATAAAGCCCATAGATCTGTAAATAGTAGTATGGAAGTGAACACGGGTGTAATATAAGTGGAAAATTATTTTGTAAGTGTATGAATATTATCTATGTGGAAACATACCTTGCGAGGGTATTTTGATGCGATATTCAGACGCTCAGTGGAATAAATAAGGCCCATAAATATGTAAATAGGAGTCTGCAAGTGAACACAGCTGTAATAGAAGTGGAATATTAGTATGTAAGTGTATGAGTAATTTCTAAGTGGAAACATACCTTGCGAGGGTTTTTTGATGCGATATTCAGATGCTCAGTGGAATAAATAAGGCCCATAAATATGTAAATAGGAGTCTACAAGTGAACACGGGTGTAATAGAAGTGGAATATTACTATGTAAGTGTATGAGTATTATGTTGGTTGAAACATTCATTGCGAGGGTATTTTCATGCGATATTCTGACGCTCACTTGATTAAATAATGTCAGTAAATATGTATAGTGCAGAATAGGGTGTAAATGGGTGTAATGTAAGTGGTAAAATATATTGTGATTGAAGAAATAAAGTAAAAGTGGAAACACGAGTGTTAGAGAGTGTGGTTGCTACGAGATTATGCGCTAACATTTCGCTAAATGCCCTCGTAATGAATATAAATAATTGAAAACGTTTATAGTGGTGGAGGAAAGGTTCAATGTAAAGAAGAAAATATTATGAAAGTTATAAAACAATGTTGCATGTTGAAATACGAGTCGTAGCGAGTGCGCTGAGTATGCATATGTGCGCTATACTTATGCTACATGTCATCGTAATGAATGAAAACAGCTGAAAACATTTACATACAGTACAAAATGGTAAAATGGCATTGAAACAGTAGTATACAAGTAGAAAAAATGATATGTTGACTGAAACAAGAAACTTAGCACATAGCGTTTTACCAATCGGAGCAAACTAGCCTTGCTAGCACGAAGGTACGATACTTATTTTTCATATATATGTCATTGAAATTCATTATATTGTTATTCTTATTGTTTATTAGTTCAAATTCAATAAATGTAGAGGTGGTGTTTGTTGTTTCTCCCAAAATTAACTTACCATAGAAAACGTGAGCGCCTCACACTATGATAGAATACGATACCCTGCGCGGGGGACCTCACCTGTTCTGACCGGTTGCGGACCACGGTAAGCATTTTCTTTGTGATTTTCCTTTGTTTCTCAACATAAGCGTAAGTTTTAGCCAAAAAATATTTTTTCCAAAAGTGGTCGGGACTGGGGGATGTCATAGGTGCGAAAGTGGTCGGGACGTAATGGGTTAATATCCCCTGTGTTCACCACTACCCTTCCTTTATCATTCTTCACACAATGCTCACCTATGATATCCCTATTCTCCCTCTTCATCTGATCAGTCACCTTAACTATCATATTCTTCCTTTCCACATGATGTAGGTTATCAAATAAAAGTCTCTATGACTCTGACTTCGCCCTGTAAACCCCTTTTCTTGCCCTATGCACGGCAGCCAAATATTCCTCTCTGTTACCACCCTTCTACCATTCCTGAAAAATCTTCTTTTCTCCTTAACTGCTGCTTCTACACCCTCATCCCACCACCAAGTTACTTTATGTCTTGGTGGGCCTCTTTTCCATCCACATACTGAACCAGTAACTCTCAAGAGGTTGCTTTTGAGGGCTCTGTACTGTTCATTAACACCTCTGTCAACGTCTCCCTGTTCAGCCACCACTCTCCTCCTCTCCCTATAGAAGGCTTCCTTTTTCAGCTTCCATATTTTCCTCCTAGGTGCACAGGTCCTCTTTTTCATCACTCGCTTCTCAAGCACCATGTCACATCAACAAGTTGTGTTGCTGCACATTCCTCACTCCCAATAACTTTAACATCTCTCACTCAGGAAAAAGTCTGTCTGGCTGCTATTTCCTTCTGACTTGTATGTAATCAACCTACTCTCTCTCTCTTCCTAAAATGTGTGTTACACACAATCATGTTCATTGCCTTCTTAAACTCGAGTATCCTTTCCCCGTCCTCATTTCTTGTACCATATGCATATCCCCCAAGCACTCCTTCATATCTTTGAGCTGCTTCACCTACACGACCATTTAAGTCCCCTCCCAAAACTACAATCTCATCATCCCCCATACCACTTACTATATGTATTAAGTCATCCCAAAATCTATCCTCCTCTACCTCATTCAAGCCTGCCTGTGGTGCATACACCGATATAAATGCAACAATTTTCCCACCGAACAAAATTTTCACTATTATTATCCTATCAATTACTCTCATAACATTCATGACATATTCCACTCATTTCTCTCCAACCAACACACCTACACCACCATATCCAACCGACCCTGCCAAAACAACTTATAATAACAATCCCTCCCAGCAATCTTTCTGGCTGATCCATCCCTATACCAGATTTTTTGCACACATCCCACGTCCACGCACCTCCTACTCAATGTCTCAACCACTTCCCCCGCTCTACTCCTCAAACTTCCCACATTCCACGATGCCACTCTGATCCCGCTGGGTGGTTTAGTGTCCTCAGGCTTGCTTTGAAAATAAAGTCTGATAAAAGTGAGTTTTCACTGTATGAGAGGTTATCTAAATAGACTGGACTGATCTTCAACACACTGCAGTTAAGTCTCACGCAACCATATGAGTCCAGGCATTCATTTTTAACCCTTATAAAATGATTGATACAAATATTATAATGTCGGTAATACAGAAAAAAAAGCATACCAGTATTACTGAAGTGTCTTGGTAATAAAATTTAGTTACAGTAAGTACAGGACTGCTTTCAGTTTTACTTGTATATGATTAAGTCTGGTATCACGTAATATCAATAGGATTAGTTAATTTGCTGAAAGCCAATGCCAGCAATATAGAGGGAGGGATGCACTGTCTACTAATATTCTTTCAGTATTTGGGTGTACAGCATTAAGAAGTTAATCTTGGTTGCCTCAGAAACTGGAAAGTCAACCATCTCATGCTTCCTGTAAACAGATAGTGCATACAAATATTACTGTAACTCACCACAGAATACATGTCCACAATTGGTCTCGATGGCATACTTTGGAGAGTCGATACAGATGGGACATTCACTCTGGAAGTTAGATCGACGTGACCCAGTCATGTTGGAACCTAGCCACCACAGAATGGGGAAAAAATTGAGGTAATGTTAAAAGTACTCATGCTTTGTTAACTCCTTATTACAGTGACTGACAGGATCATTCCTATTACAGTACTATATGTATCGGGTATGTACTGTATGTATATGTGGGTGTGTGTGTGTGTATACATACTGTATATATTTACAGTACAGATACATACTATATATATATATATATATCCGTCCACCCATCATCCAATTCTACATTGCCCCATGAGAAGCATACAAGCCCAGGGCTAGGCAATTTGGTCCTGACATTTAAGATGAGAGTGACCAGCCTCACTCATCCCTGAGTGGCATTACATGAGCAATAACCCCAACCACCCCTTGGATATAAACCTTCACCAGCTCAATCCGATTGGAGTGCTGTAATTACCCACTAAACCATAATTTGGTTATGTGGTTACCACCCAGCATGGTAAATGGTTTCCTGGTGTACAGGAAACCATTAGGCTTGTCACTCAGTGTAGAGTCACCCATAGGCAGAAAGAAAGAAAGAATGACAAAAGAGGGAGTGTAAAGTCACCCGTAGGCAGAAGGACGAGAAAAGAATGAAGTAAAGAAAGACAGAAGAGGAAGGAAGGAATGGAGCGAGAAGAGGAAAGGGCAGACACCCGAGAGCAGCACTACATCGAGTGAGTGGATGGTGAGCGTATTGTGGTAGGTGGGGGTGCTTACCATCCACTCACGTAATGCAGTGCTGCTCTCAGGTGTCTGCCCTTTCCTCTCCTTCATCCTTCTTTCCTTCCATCCTCTTCTGTTTTTCTTTCCTTCATGCTTTCCTCATCCTTCTGCCTACGGGTGACTTTACACTACCTCTTCTGTCTTTCTTTCCTTCATTCTTTCCTCTTACGTCTGCCTGTGGGTGACTCTACACTGAGTGACAAGCCAAATGGTTTCCTGTACATCAGGAAACCATTTACTACACTGGGTGGTAACCATATAACCAAATTTCGGCGCCTGGTTATTTAGTGGGTAATTACAGAATTCCAATCGGACTGAGCCAGTGAAGGTTATATCCAAGGGGTGGTTGGGGTTTATTGCTCACGTAATGCCACTCAGGGATGAGTGAGGCTGGTCACTCATCTTAAATGTCAGGACCAACTTGTCTAGACCCGGGCTTCTACGCTCCTCATAGGGCGGCATAGGATTGGATTATGGATATATATAAGTTATTGGAAGGCTCTTAAAAAACAAAACATACTAGAAGTGTTGGAAGAATCTTCTTTAAAACTATAATGCTTACCAGGGTTGTTGGTGGGATGTTGTGTTGTACGGTCCTGTGTGGGTCGCCTCCAAAAGGTTGCCAGCAGGTACCTGAGGTGTGGGGGTAAAAGGTCAGTGTTTGCTGACACACTAACTCCTATAACACAAAAAGTATTTTGTTTATGGTACTGAACAAACTCTAAACTCCAAAACCCAACTTCTGAAAAAATATTCATTCATTCAGATTTCCCTCCAACATCATCTGTCTGTTGGGGAATCTTTATTGTATTTTCAGATGTTGCTGTTACATTTTTCAGGCTCTGTTGTCCCCCATGCCAATGCAGGCATTGTTTATTTACAACATTGGGTCTTGTACGATGATCCTTTGCTGTTTCAACTTGATCTCAGTTTTCCATCAAAATGTCTCCAAACAAATGCAGTGATATGATAGAGTAACTATACCTGAAAAAGAAAGCATTGCATACTTAGGATCAACAGAACTTGAAAATTACAATATAAAGGAGCATATTGAAAAGTTATTAAAATATTATGCTGATAGTGAGTGTGATAAAGCTTGTCTGAAAGTAAAAGACACTGTGAAGCCAAATCAGTCAGCCTGGATAAACTTGTTTTTGAATGATTTAAGCAGCATGGAAGTGAAAAGTTTGTACCGTATACTGTTTGAACCAGTGATCTGTGGAGATGCTTCCACACACAACTGATGCATATAAACCAACAGATAAAAAATATTTGCAGACTATGAAGCTGTGGAGAAATCTACAATGGAATGTTCAGGGTTGGTGAAAATCATACTGGTATGTGATTAAGGTACAATATCTTCTTGACAGTGTTCAGTGAAACAGTGACTGTGGGAATCCTCAGCTCTGCTGATGATTCCAGTGAACTATGTGCTCTTGCCACCATCCTCCTGTACCTTTCTTTTCAACTGCCACTTCATTTACAGTACTTACCCTAACTTATAACACTTTTTCAAAATTAGTGACTTTAGACATTTTTAGTCTTTGTTTCCTATTTTAAGCTTTGTTCTAATAATCTGGCTTTTCCCTTGTGACACTGATCATTGATTCCAAAGAGAAGGAGTATAACTGTACATACAGTAGTGTACAAAATAAAATCTAATATGGCACAGTACTGTACAGAAAAAAATCGGGTGTTAGAATCTTGCACTGTTTAAGAAATTTCCACTTCAGGTGGATCATTCCTTAAACTAGCCTAACAAAACACATAGCTATAACTTGATTCCTATACATTTCAAAATCCCTAAGTAAATCTAGTGACTGACCCTGCCAAGATAGCTGTGAAGATGGCTGTCGGTGTACCCAGCAGCAGCAGGAACCTGGCTATGGCATTCCCTTCCATCTCATAGGAATCAGGCTTAGTTTACAGTAGTAGAAGAAGCCAGTAAACATTAACAAGTGATGCCCTCTTCCATCACATCCCAGCCTTTGAGGATTCAGGGGATGGAACAGACAGTTAGATATGAATACCATATTACAGTATGGTATATTACCTGAATCCTTTTCATCACCCTGTTTACATAAACACACTATCAATATACCTATCAGTCATCCAGCCTATCTGTCTGTCTGTCTGTCTATATATCTATCTGTCTGTCTATCTGTGCATCTGTCCATCTATCTGTCTGTCCATTTTCTTGCCAAACCAGGAGCATAGTCTTGGGGGTAGGCAACTTGCCCTTGTGTGGGATTATGTAAGCAATAAACCCCAATAATCCCTCTTATGTAAACTTGTACAGGCTCTGTTTGGCTGGAGCACCTCAACCCATTAGACCACCAGGCATCCATTTGGTTATATGGTTACCAACCAGTGTAGGAAATAGTTTTTGGGGGTTAAAGGAAACCATGTGGCTTGTAATGTAGTACCAATGTAGTTACCTGAAGGTAGCATCACACTGAGTAAATGGATAGTAGGTGCTTCCCATGTGCCACCTCATACAAATACTGTTAATTGTTTTGTCTCTCTATTTTTTGGTAGCTGGAAATGGCAAACAAAAGACAGTGCTGTACTTTCTATATAAAGCCAAACACTTAGAGAAACTTGATATATTGTTGTTGAGGGCACAACTAAGCTGCTTTATACTTATGAAAAGTTTACCTTTCACAACAGCATAAGTTTTTAAAATATATATGCACTTTCATGTTGCAGGAACAGCTCAGTCAGTGTTTTCAGTGTCTGCACTGCATCATATTCTGCTTCTCAGAACCCTTTTCATTTTATATAGTGTCTGCTTGTTAATGTTCACTGATTGAATTGATGATTAATAATTTCATGAAACAGCAAAGATATCTGTGCTTCTCACACCAGCTGACTAAGCTGTACCTCTTGGGCAATGGCAAGGGGTTTGTATTATATGGATCTCTCTGTAGTCTGGCATACAAAATTACCAGTACTGTATATTCAAACTATATCTAACCTTGTGGGCCTTTCTGAGGACAGAAGTTTCCCTTAGTAAATTAGGTCATATGGTGATAGATAGCCAAAGTAAAATACTATACAGTAGGCTCTCACTATGTTATGGATGTATTCCATTTTTTTCTAAATTATTATTATTATTATTTTTTACAGCTGATATATACTGTCTAATTAGGGTGGATTGGTAAATCATCTATGAAGGTAGCATTGCAACATTAATGGACAGTCTTCATATATTTAACTGTGAAAATACCAAAAAGGATGTAAACAAAGGCTACATATAACAAGAACTTGTATACTGCACCCATACCTTAGTGAAAATCTGGACTCTGAAGGGGTATTTGAGATACGCCGAAGTAGAGTCAGTCGATGTGGTGTCAAGAAAAACACCTTTTTGCTTTCTTTATACTATCAGCTTACAGATATACTTAACCCCTAAATACCAAAGCACATCAGTGTATGTATTGACCACTTTAGCTCTCTCAGCCGAATCACATCAATATAGCACGCCTTGTAAAAAACTGCCTGCACATTGCTCCGCCCCGATTGTGACGTATATCCCTTCAAACCAATGAGAACTAATCCCTCTGGCCTCGGGTTGGGTGATCCGGCCACTCTGGGGGCAGGGGGGGTCACCCTCCCTCTTGGCCCATCCATTGCCTGAATGTTTCATCATATGTCACGTAATAACCCTCTCTGAAGACCCTCCCACCCCTCTGTACGCCCCAGTAGGACGTTGTTAGTCAAAGTTTACCCCTCCTCCAACCACGAGGCCCATTCCATCCCCCTCCAGCTCCCCCCACCTTCCCCCCTACCTTGTATACCCCTACCTACCCTACCCCCTCCCTCCCTTTCGGCCCCATACTACTCTCCTACCCCCAATAAACCATCATGTGATAGCAAGCACACAGCTTGGCTTGCTCTCCCCCCCCATGCCTCCCCTCCCCCACTCCCCCCACCCCCAACACATGTACACGTGCTTTATATGTATTGCCTTGATTTTTTTTTTTTTTTTTTCCCCGTGCCTTTTTGTACATGAACACAATAAATGCTTCTCTGTATACTATTCTATATATGCAATCACAGGCATCTGAGCCCCAGCCCCCTCTCCACCACCCAGCCCCATCCCCCCACCACCATCCCTTCACCTCGATACATCTATTACTCCCCATATGTGAATTATCTCCCCACACCTGCAAACACACCTGCTTGCATGGATGATATGGTAAATCACATAGATTTTGTTTGTTTCAACTAGCCAAATTGGTTGTTACCATAAATGATCTCCCAAGGTTCAATGTACTCATTGTGGGCCTTCTCCCCGATCGAATTTTATCTCCTCACACGTACATACACATCTGTTTTTATAGTAGTTGATCAAGAACAAACAAAGTGCTCTACTTTGATTAGAAAAGATGGTTTTATCCAACCTCCATACCTACAAACCTTCTCCCCACAGGGTACTTTATCTCCCCACACCCCAAAACACCAGTTCTCAGGCTTGGTGTGACATATGATATTGCATTGACCTCAGTAATAGAAATAGTTATCAAAACTATGGGGGCTTTAGAAAATTTTGGGGAGTAACTATTTTTTTTTTTTTTTTTCAACTTTGACCCTTGATTGTGCGGTAACCATTAGGCCTAGGGGGGTGCCAATTGCGCTGTCAGGTGTGTAAATTCTTCATCTTTAGCCTGAACATACTGATTTTACCCTTGGTGAAAGTCGAAAAAACACCCTTGAATTGCGGCTCCAGTGGCAGACGAGCCAGATGTTATTGCGGTATTTAGGGATTAAGTCCTTTTTCATTTTCTCATACAGTACCCATACAATTTTTTTAAAATGCCTGAAAATATTGTTTAGCCTCATTTTTCTTTGAACAGTTTATCTGTTGTTTAAGGCAGGGGTACCAAAGGAAATGTAAATACTGTACTGTATGTAACTTCCTTCTAATTTTTAATATTACTGTATTTTTTTAACTGTTTTTTTTTCTCCAGCAAGCATTGAAAGGTGGTACCATACTTCTTTTGACACTGATGGCTTAAACGACGGACAGTGTCCTAAATGGATACATGAGGTCAAATCTTCTGAGAGGTAAGACTTATTAGGATATCCTTGTAGTACTATATGTATTTTCATGTTATGCAGTGAAATCTTTTATTCCATTTATAAACAGTCATATAATGACTGCCAGGTATTTGCAGTTATCTTCTCTCTGTCGCACTTCCTCCATGCAATCACAATCTTTCTGTCTCCAAACTCACAAAACAGTTTTGCATAGTAGAAGTGTTAAAATTTCCCTTTTATCATTTATGATTTAATAAAATAATATATTAACTCAAACAAAGCATGCATGGAAATGTTTGAAAGGAATGGGAGAGTGTTTTTGATTGAAGATATGAATGGAAAAGTAGGGAATGTGAAGGTCGGTGAATAGTTGGTGAGTGGGGTGTGCCTGCAGAAGTGGATGAGAATGGCAGTGCTCTAGTGGACATTTGTGCAGGGGGGGGGGGGTTGATGATAGCCAATACCCTCTTTAGACACAAAATGATCCACAAGTATACATGGCGAATGATGAGAAGGGTGGGTGGTGAACTGAATGAACGGAAGGCAATGATTGATTAGGTGTGTGGATGATAGAGTTGAGATAGTGTGTAATGGATACAAGAGCATATAGAGGTTGGGGGAGTGGACTTTCTGACCACCACTTTGTGGTGGTGAAAGTCATGGTTCACATGATATGGAGGAATAGAAGAAGGGAAGGACAGGAGGAAGTAGTTCATACAAGGAAGGTAGAAAGGTTGCAAGAGGATGGAAAAAAAGAATATAAGAGAGAAGTGGAGGAGCAATTGGGTAAATATGATTTGGAGCAGATGGGGGATGGGGAAGGTGTGTGCATGATATTCTTAGAAGTCTGTGCAACACGTGAGGTGGTGTGTGGGGTGAAGACGAAACGGGATGCAAGGAATAGCATGGTGGTGAGATAGGCTGTGCTCAAAAGAAGAAAGCATTTAGTGAGTGGATAAGGAACAGGGGCATGGAGGAAGTTGAGAGACGGAAGAGAGTGTTATATGTTGAGAGGAAGAGAGAGGTGAAAAGATTAGTAAGAGTGTAAAAAGAAAGTGAATGAGGAATTTGGAAGGAGTTTGAGTGTAAAGTGGAGGGAATGCAAGAAAATGTTCTGGAAAGAGGTAAAGAGAGTTAAATAGGGTGATAAAGAAGTTAGTCAGGGAGTGAATGATAAAAATGGTAGGCTGCTAGTGGAGAAGGGAAAATAAGTAAGCAGTTGGAGAGAACACTTCAAGGAATTGTTGAACATAGAGAATGAAAGTATTGTGAGTGTAAGTGGCTGGGGAATGACTGGGAGGAGGAGGGATGTGAGAAGAGAGGAAGAAATCAGTAGCATGGAAGTTGTGGAAGCAATGAAGAAAGTCAAAATGGGGAAAGCCCCAGGAATTGATGGAGTGTGTGGTGAATTGCTGAAGCATGGGGGAGAGAGAGTAGTAGAATGGATGTGGAAGATGTGCAGATTGGCTTGGGAGGAAGGTAGAGTCATGGAGGATTGGAAGTCAGGTATAATTATTTCCCTGTACAAAGGAAGAGGGGAAAAAGAAGTGTGTGGTAATCATAGGGACATTTGTCTTCTTAGTGTAATAGGAAAAGTATATATGGTAGGATACTTATTGACAGAGTTAGGGAAAGAACAGAGGAATTAGTTGGAGAAGAACAGGGAGGTTTTAGGAAGGGAAGAAGTTGTGTAGATCAGATATTCATTCCTATGTCTATAGTAGAAAAGTTTCTAGAGAAGGAGAAGAAGTTGTATGTTGCCTTCATGGATTTGGAGAAAGCATATGACAGGGTGGATAGAAAAGGAATGTGGAAAGTATTAGAAACATATGGAGTAAATGAGAAGTTGTTGAATGCCGTGAAGAGTAGGTATGAGGGTGCTAAGGCTGCAGTGCATGTGGACAGTGAACTAAGTGAATTGCTCTGTTTGAAAGTTGAATTGAAACAGGGATGTGTCATGTGTCTATGGCTGTTCAGTCTGTATATGGATGGGATTATAAAAGACATACAAGGTAGGGCAGTGGATGTTGGAGTGGCCCTAATGAGAGAGGGCAGTTTTTGGAAACTCCCTTTACTGTTGTTTGCAGATGATACTGTGTTGTTAAGTGAAGATGAAAGGGAGCTGCAAGGCTTGGTGAATGAGTTTAGGAGAGTGTGTAAGAAATGGAATCTAAACATGAATGTAGGGAAGAGTAAAGTTATGGTCTTCGAGATAAGTGAAGTCAGTGAATGTACAGTGAGGCTGGATGAGGAGGAAATGGAAGATGTGAGTGCTTTTAAGTACTTGGGTAGTGTGATGAGTAAGGATGGAAGTTTAGAGGGTGAAGTGCTTGAAAGGATACAGCAAGGAAGAAGGGTTGCTTTTCTTTGAAAGCGGTGATAAGAAACAAGGAAGTGTGTATGAATGTAAAAAAGTTGCTGCATGACAGTATTGTGATACCAACTCAAATGTATCGAAGTGAAGCTTGGACCTTGTTGGAGGGACACAAGTCAAGAGTGAGAGCAATGGAAATGAGTTATTTGAGAGGAGCATGTGGAGTCACACGGAATGATAGACTGACAAATGAGGACGTGAAGGAGCGTTGTGGTGTGGATGTGGACGTGATAGAAAGCGTTAGGAGAAGTACATTGAGGTAGTTTGGCCATGTGGATAGGATGGAGAGCGAGAGACTGATGAGGAGAGTTTATGTGAGTGAGGTGGAGGGGGAGAGAGGGAGGGGGAGGCCAAGGATGAGATGGAGGGTTGGAGTGGAGAGGTATATGAAATAAGGGTGTGTGAGCTGGGAGCAGGGCACTGAAATGGCGGGGGACTGGGTGACATAGAGATGATCTGTTTGTGGCCACTCCTTAAGGGATTAAGGCATCTGGCAAAAGAAAGAAGAACTCAAACAAATGGAGGTACTGGACACTTAACCCTCCTTTGCAGATGCATTTATTGCATAGGCTATAGTAGAGTATTGCAGTTACATGCACTTGTTTTGGGTCTGTGTGGTTGCATCTCCACTGAACCATGCTTATAACTCCATTGGATTATGGCGTCTGGCAATAGATAGATAGGTTAAATCTTATTTCCTCTTTGCCAATGAAGAGTAGTTCTCTCATATTTGGATGTGGGTTCTGACCTACTAATGCAGTTGGAATAATGCTTCTCTGTTGGTTTTGGATCCGAGTGTCTGACAAGACAACATCACCTCGTCAAAAGGAACAGGACCAGTTGAGGAGCTCTGTGGGATAAATCCAAACATGTCAGAGCAGAAAAACTGAGAAAATGAAAGTTAGACAAATGTTTTTTACCCATGGCACTTTTGAAGTTCCACCACAGAGCAGCTTCTTAAAAAGAGGCACTCTGTGGAAGGACTCCAGAGGTGTCATATGTCCCAAATTCCATATTCTGTCATCAGTTTTCCTGATTTTGAGGCACATTCAAAGTTACCCCAAAGAGTTTCTGAACTTTAACCTTGCATTGTTCCCCCCCCCCCCAAGTGGCTTGAGAAAGTTGGAACTGATTTCAAAAAAAGGCCACTACCTGTACCAGTATAGTAGGTTTTTGTAAGTTAATGATTTCTTGACTTACCAATTTTTTTTTTTTTCCTGTTCAATTGCCATCCAATCTGTCTATGTATATCACCAGATATCACAGTCCCATAATGGGTGGTCACAAACAAACCACCTCCATGTCACCCTGTCCTTTGCCATCAGGCTGCCCTTTCTCCAAAACATCCCTCTTTCATATACCTTACCACCCCATCCCTCTCCCCATGGCCACAACATCTCATAGTATTTCTCATAATGCTATGTAGCACATCCACATCACTACAGTACTCCTTCACTTCCTCATTTGCCTGTTTATCTCTAAATACTGTATTAGCTTCACATGCTCCTTTCAGAGAACTCATTTCCAGTTGACAATATTGTTGCAATGTGCAGTAATTACGGTATTATTTCCCCCCCCACCCCCCCCGAAGTCCTTCCCCCCCCCCGGCAATGCTCATGGTGTCTACATTGAACCACTGAGTCTGCATTGGTACCTCTAACCCAAGCTGCACATCCATTAGACTTTCAGATCAGTCTCAACATTTTGACCAGTTCAGTGGCTGTTCTGGTGAGACAGTTTCAAGCAAAATAGGCTTGTCAGGACTGGTCTAAAGTGGTCCTGCCCCAGAACCTAGACAGGATTTACTCAGTCATGCATATGAAAGGATGCACGGTTGCACCAAGCGACAAGGATAACCATGAACATCCCGTGCTTAGGGGTAAATGCTGATACAGCAAAAATGGCAGACAAATAAAAAAATTATGATTTTAAAAATTGAATTTTGCATAAATGACAGCCAACACTGATATGGGATGGTGATAAATATGTATCGGTAGTTTTCACTTGAAAAAAATACTTATTTAAACCTGAATTGAAAAAGTTATCATAGTCCATTATGGCTGAATTAGTGCAATAATAATGTCTGGAGAGAAATCCAAAGTTTGTGAATCTCTGTGGATTATTATAAGGTAATGACGTAAAACAAAAATTATGGTATCTAGGGCTGGGGGAGGTACTATCAAAGAAGAGGGGAAGTGGCCATGTGCAATTTGTCACAAGGGCGTGGGAAGCAACTCCATCTTTTGCAGTGTGTGATTTGTGGACACATAAGAGATGTAGTGTTATTAGAGGTAAACTACAAGATAATGGTGATTTCATGTGTGTGGTGCGTCGGGAAGAGCATGTGGATATTGCCAGGCATGAAAGAATTGAACTTGCTGTTGAGTCTCTTGAGTGTGTGGAAGAGTTTTGTTATTTGGGAGACATGTTATGTGCTGGAGGTGGGGCTGGAGCTAGCTCTGTGGCTAGAGTGAGGAGTAGTTGGAAGTTCAGGGAGCTGTTGCCTCCCCTGACATTGAGAGGACTCTCTCTCAGTGCTAAGAGATCATTGTATGCAGCATGTGTTGGGAGTGTAATGTTGTATCATAGTGGGACCTGGGCAGTAAAGCAAGAAGATATTCGCAGGTTTAAATGTACAGAAATGACAATGATTAGGTGGATGTGCAGTGCATCCCTGAGTGCGAGGCCTGGGGGGGGCTAGGTTTACAGTGAAAGAGTTGATGGGTAGGATGGGACTGGAGTGTATCGGTGTTATCATGAGGAGAGGTAGATTGAGATGGTCTGGGCTTGTGGAAAGGATGGGGGATGATAATTGGGTGCAGAAAGTTGTTATGATGCAGAGAAGTAGATTGACATGGTTTGGGCTTGTGGAGAGGATGGGGGATGATAATTGGGTGCAGAAAGTGATAAGTGTTAATGTTGGGAGTAGGGTAGTGAAAGGTAGACTGAAAAAGACCTGGGACGAGGTCACTGAGGGTGACCTCAGGGTTATGAGACTAAATAGGGAAGCTGCCAGAGATCGAGCAGCATGGAGAGCCGCCATTTGGTGATGAAGGCCGACGCATGCAAGCATGTTGGAGTCTTCATAAATGGGAAAAAAAAAAAATGACAGCAGATACAAATATTTCCAAGTAATAATTCCTTAAGGATGAGTGTTGCAACCTTTGTCTCTGGTTATGTCAATTGTCTTTTCAGTGAAAAGGCAAGCTGCATGTTTACCGGGTACTTCATTTCATGGCGTAATAAGAATCCATTATCATGATTCTAATTGTGACACACTGGCTACTTGTCACATTTTTTTCCTTTATATGATGTAGAAACAACTGTGTACAGTAATAACAGCGATATTTACATTTACATGTACCATACTGTATTGTTTTATCATTATCCCATTCTTTCTGTTTACATTCAGTAACACAGCTGATATCTTCAAGGCTCTGGCCAATTAATCCTCCAACCTACAGGAGCAGCAGTAAGGGTGGTGTAAGTCTTAAATCCATTCTGGCAAGCATCTAGTTGGTCTAGAGAGTTTAGACTGGCCTGAAAAGCATCATAAAAATGTGGCTTTAATGTGATAGTGGGAGAGTTTGTCATGACTAATATGCTAAGATGAATGTTGCGGTGGATAAAATGGATGTAGTAATGTGCCTTTGTACAAAATATAAGCAGTACAAAAAAGGGTATTGTAAGGATGAAGTTGCAGCAGTTATGTGTATTAACTTTTAAAACCTCAAGACATGCACTCATGCAGAAAGCTATTTCACTCATTGTACTGTGGGAAAAAATGCATTAATAGACCCCACAAAACAGTATCTCGCCAATTTTTTCTTAGCGGAAGAAACACCACTTTAAAAAGTTGACTGAGAACTGTGCAATGTATTGATTTCCATTACTATTTAGTAAAAATCCGGTGTTATGGTTTTGTAAAAATATACCCTTAATTTTATTACTACCACTGTTATCATGTCAAAAATAACTAGTGTGTCATAGGGAAGGAATGTAACTCATTTTCCAAATAAACACAGCTGCGTGAAGCACTGTTTACACTTTTATTTATGTAAGCAGCTGTGATTACCTGTTTATTATAAAGCTTCATATCTATTTAGAATTTGAAATAAAGAGATAAAGGGTACCTCACGCAAGGAAGTTAGGTGGAAGCGATCAGCTGATGCAATGTAAACAAACACGGACGGTACCCCCACCGTGGGTAGGCCAGTCCCTTCCCGTGTCATGTTAGCGCAGTTAAAAGAAGTTATATAATGCATTTTTTCTGTTAGGTCATTGAATCTGGTAAAATGTAAAAAAAAAAGTGAAGAAATTGCGGACAGTAGTGCATCAGTAGTCTAAGTGATTAGCTTAATGAAAATTAGCATCCTTGCGGTAACCGCATCGATGTAATCACAGCATATTTATGGGTCTGTTCTTTGGTTCAAAATGGACGTCGGGAAATGTTGAGGTGACTGGAAAAGGATGTTCTGCCATAATAACGAAACGGCTGACTATAGCATGAAATGGGCAGCAGTTCTCGCTAAAGTTATTGCGAGTAGCCCGAGTAGGCTGCCGGGTAATTTTGAGCTTTGAAAGTAGGTGGATCTGGCGTTAGTATTAATTTTTTTCGTTTTCTTTTTCTTTTTTTCTTTCTTTTTTTTTTTGCTAACAAAAGACGTCTCTGTTAAAGCAGTTTTGTCTTGTTTTTTCACAAACAATTGTGAGCAAGCGCAGATTTTTGTGCGAGATTAATATCAACAAAAATGGCTGTGGGTGGATATTTTGCAGCTATAACAACAGCTTTGAAGAGCATACTGTCATTCTTCTGTCAGTTTCAGATATGCTATGCAGCCATGTGGAGAATGGTAACTGACAAGGAGAGTGTGTGTGAGGTGGAGGGGGAGAGAGGGAAAGGAAAACGAGGATTCATTCATTCATTGCCAAACGCCATGTATCCCAAACGGGGTGGTCAAGGCTTAGAGTTAATTGTTGTACAGGGAGGGGCACTAATCCTCCACCAACCCCACTTGACACGTAGGGAGAACGTTATGCCAACAGCATCTGATGTTCCCAGGCGGTCACCCATCCAAGTACTAACCAGACCCAACGACCGAGGATGATATATATATATATATATCAATCAATCATTTCCTGTGGCACCCTCGGGGATGCATAGGGCCTCGATGAACTCACACCACCACATCCTATCTTGTGCTAACTCCTCAAGATCTCCCCAACACTCATCTCCAGCTTCCCGTCTCATTGTCCTCACCCACGTCTCTTTTGGCCTTCCTCTACCTCTCCTACCAAGTGCCACCCACCCTGGTGTACCTCGTACTATTCCCTGTCTCCTGTACACATGTCCTAGCCACTTCCATCGTGAGAATCTAACATATTCATCGATCGGCTGCACTCCCGTTATTTCTCTAATTCTACTATTTGGTATCCTTTCCCACCACTTAACTCCTAATATTCTTCTAAGTGCTTTACTTTCAAACACCAAGAATTTATTTTCCATAGTCACTGTGCTGTACCAAGACTCGTGTCCATAAATTAAGATACTCCTAACCACTACCTTATAAAGTTTGATTTTTGTATGCACAGAGAAATTGTTATTATTCCAAATATTTTTAAGCATTCCCATTGCCTGATTAGCCTTCTTTAACCTTTCCTCGAATTCAAAGTTCAAAGAACCATCCTTGGCTAAATAAGTACCTAAATATTTAAACCTATCAACTTGCTTTACAACCATACCACCAATTACACATTCCTGTGCATTTTCCATATTCATATTGATTATTTCAGTTTTTCCACAATTAATAACCAAACCCACCTTGCGACCTTCACTCACCAAACAGTCCAACACTCTCTGCATCTCTTCTGGCCCATCACAAATCAAAACTATATCATCTGCATAATCTAAATCCAAAAGTTTCCTGTTCTCTCCCCAAAGTATACCTGCACCGGTTTCTGTTCCAACGCGTTTCATAATGTAATCAATGACCAATATAAATAGTAAAGGCGATAGAACACCACCTTGAATTACTCCGGACTTGACTTCAAACGAATCACTCAGACAACCATCAACCATCACTTTACAAAATGTGTCCTCATGCATGTTCATAATGACCCTCACAAACTCCTCTGGTATTCCATAATGTCTCATGATCTTCCCCATAGTCTCTCTCGAAACACTATCAAAAGCCTTTTCAAAATCAACAAAACAAAGACTTAACGGTACTCTCATTTCATTAACTTGCTGCATCAAATGCCTGACTATAAAGATCTGATCATTGCAACCACGTCCCTTTCTAAAACCAGCCTGTTCATCCCTCAGAACACCCTCAACCACCGGCTCCAACCTATTTAACAACACTCTACTAAAAACTTTCAAAGCTATCGGTGACAAAGAGATTCCCCTCCAATTACCACATTCACTCAGGTCTCCCTTCTTCGGAACTTTAACAATTACACCATTCTTCCAAACTGATGGTAGTAACCCCGTCACCCATATCTTATTGAATAGCTTGGTCAAGATCATTATTAATCTATCCCCCTCCACTTTAAACATTTCCGGAAATAAACCATCCTCCCCTGGTGCCTTATTATTCTTTAACTGTTTTACTGCTTTCTCCACTTCTGCAAGCCTCAACTCTCCTGTTTCTATATTTAAATCTTCCTGAGCAGACGGTATATCCTCTTCTGGTGGTATTGGTCTATTAAGAACTGTCTCAAAATGCTCTTTCCATCTATATTTAATATCTCCATCTTTGGTCAATAAATTTCCTTCCCTGTCTCTAACTGGTATTTCCTTGCGTTTACCTGCATTACCACTCAGTTCTCTAATCGATTCATATGCTATTCTTTGACTTTGTCCATCATTTTTGTTTATTAAGATTTCAGTCTCTGCAACCTTTTCATCCACACATCTTCTTTTATCTCTCCTAACTAACCTTCTTACTTCTGAATTCAAACTCCAGTACGCAGCTCTTGCTAATTCAATCTCTCGTTCATCAACGCATTGCATCTCACTCCTCAATTTAGCCTCACCTCTCTTTTTTATCATATCCCACGTTTCCTCTGATATCCATTTCTTTCTCCTGAATCTATGTCTCCTTCCAATCTTACATTCAGCAGTCTCATGCAAAACTTTGTTCACATCCTCCCACATCTCATCTACACTTCTCTCCCCCTCTTCCAACGTTTCCAACACCAAAAACCTATTTCTGCATTCTAATCTGAATTCCTCCTTTTCTTCTCCTTCCCTTCTAAGCTTAACAATATCGTATCTACCAACACCAGATTTTTCCTTCTTCTGATTTTTAAGTTTAAACCTTATTTTTGCAATGCTGAGTTGATGGTCACTACCAATATCCGCTCCCCGTTTAACATGAACATCTAGCAGAGAACTTCTATGCCTCCTACTGATAGCAATGTGATCAATCTGATTTTTATATTTTCCACATGGCGACACCCAAGTTGTCTTGTGTATATTGCAATGCTGAAAGAGTGTGCCCCCGATGACTAAGTCATTTGCTAGACAGAAGCTTCCAAACCTCACTCCGTTTTCACTCATCCTACTACCAACTCCCATCTTACCCATACATGCCTCAAATCCCTCATTTGAACAGCCCATTATTGCATTAAAGTCTCCAACGCAGATCAAAACATCATGTCTAGGTACCCTTCCTACTCCTTCTTGCAACTTTTCATAAAATGTGTCTTTCCTTTCGTCGAGTGCATCATTAGTAGGCGCATAACTCACAAACAGACTGATGTTGCCATGATTTGATTTAAACCGTGCGTATAACAATCGCTCATCTATAGGATCCCACTCACATAAAGCCTTATTTGCCTTACAACCCAGCAACAATCCTACTCCCTGATAATGCATTCCGTCCTGTCGACCAGATATCAATAAGCGTATACCCAGGACCGATATACATATAGGGTCTTCTCACACCTTTCCGCTACGCAGATTTACTGACGTCACGCTTGAGACAGGGCACTTCCCCCATTTCTCCCCACCCACCATTTCCCTTGAGACCTCAGAGGGAGGCCTCAAGTCGCGGTGAGGTGCAGCTGTCTGTCATCCTCCATACCCACCCCTCCCACACACAACTCTGTTCCCCACACACATTTCCTCAATTCAAATGATTGTTTAACCTCTCCCGTCTCATATTTAAAGGTACATGATTTACAAATAAACACAATATACTCTAATAGTGACATTTATTAGGATACATGGATATCATCTTGTTATAAATGATACCGGATGTTTATTGGTACTGCTACCGGCATTGACTGTATGTTACTATGCAGGCTTCAGTTCCTTAACTTCGACATCTTACTCTGCAGCTTTCGTGTCGAGTTAGCCAAATTTCTGTTTAATACCCGCATCCTGAAAAATACTCGGTATCGAACAAAAAGGCTAATTACTTCAGTAGGAAGAGACACATGCCTATATATTAGTACTGACAATGCCTTGCCAGTTGTCTTTTAAATTACCGTTGGTAAGGCTTAGGTTTTATGTTGGTTTTAAGCCACAGTATGTCAAATGTATATATTCCGCATACATCATGGAGAGAGAGAGAGAGACTGAGTAGATACCAAATCGTTAATTATAAATAACAAATCTCTTAATCCGAGCTACTAAATATATGTGAATGTATTTCATATACTCTTTGTGGCTTCATGTACATAAAAAGCTATATAGTTTTTACGAATTATTCACTCTTTGAGAACGAAAAGTGGCTGTATAAATCATTTCCAACGACCTGCCACCGTTGTTTTTGCGACCTGGAAGGGAGGGAGGGAGGGAAGGAAGGGGGGGGGATGATAACATACTTCTTGCCAAACGCTTCCAGATGGAATTACTACGTGCTTTAAATAAATACATTCTGCGATATACCGTACTTAATTTTCAACACTACTGCTTTCTTGCTAGGGTACTCAGTAATGGTTACCTACAGTACTTGGGTAGAACAAAATAATGGTGGGTAAATATGAATACTAGTAACTCATACTAGTGCGGTGGCCAGTTGCCTCAATTTACCTGGGCTGGTAAATGCAATGCACCACGTGCTTTTCCACATTTCTGCAAGCACTAACCCCGTGAGGGGCGATATACTGTACAGCTTATAAAGAGCAAAGCCTGTTTGGCGCCGTGACCTCTGAGCAACTGAGTCTACTTCTCACTATATGGCAACCCCTTCTCGGAAGACCTCACCTGGTATCTTCGCCATGACGTCATGCGCAAACGCGACGCGTTTTGGGGTCGGTATGGTTAGGCCCTGTATGTATATGGGTCCTGCGTATACCATCCTCCAAATCCAACTTATCGACTCCAGTTAATCTAGTTTCTGTCAGAGCACAAATATCAAGTCCATAATTTTGAAATACCTTCACTAACTCATCGATTTTACCGTCATGATTTAGCGTTCTCACATTCCAGTTACCAATTTTAATTGTATTTTTTGCATTGACAAAGGAATTAGATTGTAATTGAGGCATATATATATATATATATATATATATATATATATATATATATATATATATATATATATATATATATATATATATATATATATATATATACTGTACAGTATATTAGAGTCGGGTGCGAATTTCAGGGAAGGCAAGTAGATGGTAAAAGACAGGGCGACATGGAGGCTGATTTGCTTCTGGGCTATCTCTTAACGGGAAAAGATGTGTCTATAAATAAAGTGATTGGTCACAACTGAAACTGGGAGACGATGGCGAAATAGTATGCAGTCAGTTGTGCATTGTGATACAATTTCGGATTCATCATGTAGAAAATTGATCGTCACTGGTCTTGGTTTAGAACTTGGTTTTAGATTATATTTGGGTCTAAATCGCCAGTATAATGCATTAGCGTTAGTAGGGATTAATGAAGTAACCTATTTGAACCTTGGATAAACAAGCGCACTGATTATTTTCGGTGTGAGTGCTTCTGAGGTGGCCTAAGCTGGCAAATACAACTGACTTAAGGTTCTTGTGGTATTCAAAACTTTGTTCATTGTCAAACTGCTGTACAACCACATCTGCCCAAAAGAACCCACACTTGTACTTCATGTGACGTGCAGAAAAGTTTGACAGCATGTATGTTATATCAGAATCCTCCCAGGCGCAAAATGTACCCATGACAAACATTTACTTTTAGTTTTACTTTTACCCCTTTCATCAGGCGATGCTTTATTTATGTTTCTAGATCTAGGAATATCTTTAGCAACGGCTCTGTTTGTCTGTCTCTCACTAACAATTTTCGAACGCGAGGGGCTTCATTCCCGTAGATACTACATTTTATTTTTTCTGAGAGAGAGAGAGAGAGAGAGAGAGAGAGAGAGCGTAAATGATGAAGAAAAAAGTGACAGAAAAAGAGCGGGGGATTGAACGAGGAGGGGATAGGCGAGATTAAATTTGAATATCTGAAAACTGATGTATTAGAAAGCATAAGTGTGAGACAGGGCGCATTTATATTGGAAAGAGAGAGAGAGAGAGAAAGGTGGGGGGTAAGAAGAAGGAAGAGAGGTGGGTGAGGAAAAAGGCATAGGGAGGAAATATAGATGAAATATAGATGAGAGAGAGAGAGAGAGAGAGAGAGAGAGAGAGAGAGAGAGAGAGAGAGAGAGAGGTGGGGGGTAAGAAGAAGGAAGAGAGGTGGGTGAAGAAAAAGGCGTAGGGAGGAAATATAGATAAGTGAGAGAGAGAGAGAGAGAGAGAGACTATCATCACTCACAGGGCCCAAGTCGTGAGGTATCTGCCTATCTCAACCCCCACAAAACACACTCCACACCTCTCATTCACTCACTCTTTAACCCCCCCTCCCCCCTCTCTCTCTCTCTCTCTCTCTCTCTCTCTCATCTAGCTATCTATCCATATCTTGTCTTTCTCCCTACCTAATATACCTGTCTGTCTGTCTGTCTGTCTGTCTGTCGATCTACCTACCGACCTACCTACCTGCTTACCTTCCTACCTACCTACCTACCCACCTACTTACCTATCTGTTTCTGCATAGGCGTCTCGTCCTTTTTTTTTTTTTTTTTTTATAGCAGCTTCATTTTACTATCCGATGTCTGTTTTTCGTTGTGATCTTGAGGGAGAGAGAGAGAGTTGGGGATGGGAGGAAGATGGTCGGAGAAGAAAAATTAAAGGGATGGAGGGAGGGAGTTGGAGGGGGAAGGAGGAAAGGCTGGGGAGGGAGAGAATGAGGCGATGTATGAGAGAGAGAGAGAGAGAGAGAGAGAGAAAAGAGAGAGAGAGGGGGAGGGGGAGGGGTGGAGGGAGAAAAATGAAGGGAGGAGGAGGGAGTGAAGAAAAAGGCGTAGGGAGGAGAGAGGAGGGGAGATGGAGGGAGAAAGAGGGTGAAGAAAGAAGTGTAGAGAGAGAGAGAGAGAGAGAGAAGACCTAACACAAGTGGTGAAAATTTGGCCGACACACCACGCCATCTATATGCTAATGCTATACCTCTCTCTCTCTCTCTCTCTCTCTCTCTCTCTCTCTCTCTCTCTCTCTCTCTCTCTCTCTCTCTCTCTCTCTCTCTCTCTCTCTCTCTCTCTCTCTCAGCTAACTATTGATTCATCTACCTATGAGTATCACAACATAACCATTTAATTCAGAATAAAGTTAAGCCCTTATTTTTTAACCACATATCCCCAACGACGTGTTTTCCCGCCTTTTTCTCGCAACTTCCAGACGATTTTACTCATTATCGATTTATTTTTGTATTTAGGCTTCGTTAACCCTCCCTCTGCCTTATTTTTTTTTTCTCATTTAATATCGTCTGAGGGTAGCAAGAATTAGTTGAAATATTAAATATAAATTAGGATGAATTAGAATGTGTGTGTGTGTGTGTGTGTGTGTGTGTGTGTGTGTGTGTGTGTGTGGGTGTGTTGGCAGTATTGGGTTTTGTGTTGGCAGTATTAATTTTTCGTGTTGATAATAATGTGTTAGTGTTGCCAACTTTTTGACAATTTTGAGCCGTATTAGTCTATTCACTAATAAATTTACGACCAGTTCCCCTCTCGTAACTATTCTGTGGACATCGTAACGTACAAGACTAGTATAGAGGTGTCATGTAAAATATATCGCAAAGGAAGGTATGTGCTGTAGTTCCTTTACCTTAACTTGGCTCAGATTTTTTGTTTTTGCTGTTTATTTCACTTATAGCAGAAAATAGTGGTATGAGTATATTAGTTTCGTAACACTTCTTCATGGGTAGCATATCCCGTTCCATTGCACTTCATGACTAGCGTAACTTTCCATGGCACTCCTGCGTGATTTGCAACATATTCTGGTGTCAGTCACTCATTACAGCTCAGAAATCAAGATGGAGAGATGGCATTTTTTTTTTTTTCCAAATCAGGTTGTTGTTGATCAACTCCAGTCTGTCTGGCCGAGCATACCCATCAACCACAGGCAAGCAACTGCCTCTGCAGGTCCGTCCTGTGCAGTGAACCGATGTCCTCTCCCGCTGGAGAGCGCCTTGCTCCAGCGAGGCGCGAGGAAAAGTGTGGAAGTCTTGTTCGTGGGTGGTTGCCACATTTGCGTCTCCACTCAGTGAACGGGGATACCATTGTAGGCTTCACCTCGTGATCTGGCTATGTGGTTGCGGTACCACCCAGCACTGTTAATGGTTTCCTGTGTATGGGGAATAATTAGATATGTTACTCTGTGTAGAGTTACCTGTAGTGGAAAAAAGAGTAATAAAAAGTGTCAGAGGGGAAAGGAAGAAAAAGGATGAGAGGTCAAGTTTAAGAATATGCGAAATTTTCCATGTCAGCCAACCCTTTACAGTCATCAGGCTTCTTTTTTCAGTTACGGGTCAGGAAATAACGAATAATGTCGGTCTATTGTCATTCATTTATTGGCCCTGGTACTAATCAAAGCCACTGACTAAAATAATTGTAAAACATATTGTCCCCTCAATCAGCACTCCTGAAGCTTGTTGTTAAAAGTGGCGCTCTGACAAAATGACGTCTGTTTTTTGTGACCTGTATTTATATAATCGCACTGCTGGTCATTGATGCTTGTTTGTATGAAAGTTGAAGTCTTACAGTGGGATTACGCCTTTTTCTTTTGATTTTTTTTTTTTTTCATTCGTGGTGGGGCAAGTGTAGTATTCTTTTCCCACTGACGCCAAACGATATTATTCATCTGAGTCGTTGGAGCCTTTGCGTGTAAATATTATACTAATTGACCCTCTCGTGATCGATATTTCTCACGTATTCTGTTCCCACCAGACGGTTTTATTCACTTAAAAAACCAACACAAAGGAACATACGAGTGTTAATGCTGTCTCACTCAAGGCAAGTAATATTTTATTCCCGTCAGCGTCAGACGATTTTATTCAGCTGAGAATGAGATACTATATTCCTGTTACCATAACTTGGCCCAGATTTTTGTCCTTTTGCAGCTTATTACACAGCTCAGGTCAGGGAAAGACAATACTGCAGCTGTGCATCCTTTTCATAACACTTCGTGGCACGCATCACATTCTACTGTTAAACTACTGCTATGACTCTAATCAAGATGGAGAGATGGCAGTTTTAAGCCAAGTTAGAGTAGAATGAGTATAGTAGTCCGAGTGTTATATTCTTACTATATAGTTTTACTCAGTTAATAATTAGACTTCACTGAAAGGGTTTCGAAAGTATCCATTGACCCCTCCAGTCCGATGACGCATTCTTTGTCTTTGTTCTTACTTTTTCCAGACGATTTTGCAAAGCTTGAGAGAGACTTTGAGATCATGAGGATATATTTGTTGACGCTGGCCCACGTACAACGCTTTTCCAGGTGCTTTATTTATGTCTTGTATGATTACGTTCATCTCATACTCCCACTGCCTCATTCATGCCCAGATCAGCAGACTGAGCCACCCCTCGGCTTTTGATGATATTCAGCTTTTATTTGCGGCTGTCTTTGGATAATGTTTGTTTTTATATGTGATCACCTTTTGTTTGCGCTGGAATTTTGATTATTATTTGTGTTCGCCTCTTGTTTGTATTAGAATTTTGACTATCTGTGTTCGCCTCTTGTTTGTGTTCGAAGTTTGATTATATTCTGCCCCTTTTTTGTGCACGGCATTTACTTACGTTTGGGTATTATTTGTTGGGCTTTTATATATACATGGATTTTATGTATTTTCCGCTTATATTTCTGTTCGAGTTTTATTTCTGTTCTGTTTGGCTGTTATTTTTGTTCGAGTTCATTTTCTTGCCGTATCTTTCCAGTCTGTTTATTTATATATTTGTTTATTCATTTATTTTTACTTCCGGCTGATTTTCTGGCTATTGAGTTAGACATTATTAAAATATATAAATATATATGTACTGTGTGTGTGTGTGTGTGTGTGTGTGTGTGTGTGTGTGTGTGAGAGAGAGAGAGAGAGAGAGAGCAGCTGAGATGGAACAGTATATTTCCTTCTTACGGTATGCAAATTTATGCTAGATTGGAAAATGTACGCCTGACCTTAGAGAGAGAGAGAGAGAGAGAGAGAGAGAGAGAGAGAGAAATATTTTACCCTTTTATCTTTACTTTTCTCCCAAGATACTGTTCCTACTTGTGGGTAATGGTGCTTAGTTCCGAGAGAGAGAGAGAGAGAGAGAGAGAATTACCCTTTTTCCCCCCAAGACACCATTCACACTGGTGGGTAATTGCCTTGAGTCTGTTTGTTCTCGGCCAGTTTTGAAAATTTTTACCGCCCGATGCTTAATGACTCAACTTTTGGCGGGAAAACTTTGTGCTCTGAGGCCGCTTAATCACCCCGTGTTTTTCTCGGTGTTTTTTTTCTTTTTCTTTTTTTATGTGTGTTTTAAGTACTTTGTGGTGTTTCATTTCCTTACGCTGCCATCCTCTGTCTGTTTTTTTTTTTGTTTTTTTTTTCATTACGCTGCCATTTCGTGTGTGTGTGTGTGTGTGTGTGTGTGTGTGTGTGTGTGTGTGTGTGTGTGTGTGTGTGTGTTAGGACATTGAATTTTTTTTTTTTTTTATCAAATAATTTCTTTATAATATTCGTTTTTTCGTTTCGTATGTAAGTTCGTTTTGTGTGATTTCGGTGTTTTATAGGTGTTCTCTGTTTTATTTATGGTTATTGTGTTTTTTTGATAATCTAAGTAAGTTTATTTTGTTTTAAGTGACTGATAATCTTAAGTGGGTAGGAGAGAGAGAGAGAGAGAGAGAGAGAGAGAGAGAGAGAGAGAGAGAGAGAGAGAGAGAGAGAGGCCGCAGGGAGGATTGAAGGAGTCAATGATCCAGTGAAAGAGAGGGAGGTGGGGGAGGGAGAGAGGAAGTAGGGAGGGAGGAACGAGTTACGAGAGAGAGAGAGAGAGAGAGAGAGAGAGAGAGAAGTGAGAGTGAGGCGGAGAAAAGTTAAGAAGGAGGGTAAGAGAGGGGAAAGGAGGGAGGGAGGGATAAAGAGAAGGTAAGTAGGCGGTATGAGAGAGAGAGAGAGAGAGAGAGAGAGCATGTTTAGAACAATGGAAGGAGAGAGAACGGAAGGGAAATAGCCAAGAGGCATAGAGGGACGGGGGGGGGGAATGGGAAGGAGAGGTATTTGGAATGAAAAGGAGAACGAAAAGTACAAGGGAGGAAAAGAGGTGAAAAGGTAGGGACAATGAGGGAGAGAAAAAGTGATGAGATGGAGAGTTCCTTGGAAGAAGGGAGCGAGGGGAAGAAAAGGGGTCAAGAAAGAGGGAGGGATGGGAAGTAGCGATGAAGGAAGGATGGGAAGGAAAAAGAATAAGGGAAGGAGGGAAAGAACGAGGGTGAGAAGAAAGGAAGGAATAAGAAGGGGAAGAGAAGGAGGCAATAAGATATTGGAAGGGGTGGGTAGAGGAAGGTTAAGAAAAGTGGAGGAAGGTAGACTGGGAAGGCAAGGGAAGGGAGGGAAAAATGATGAGAGGCAGGGAGAAAAGAGTGTAGGAGCACAAAGGATAACATAGACCTATTGGACCTTTTGATGCCCTTTGTTATTGGGAATGTTCTATATATATATATATATATATATATATATATATATACACACCACAGGTTAGTTTTTCCAAAAACATATTAAGATTGGTTGTTTTAACTTACCTTGACTTTCGGAGAAAAAAAATGTTCGAGACCAAAAAATGAAAAGGAAGACATGTAAAGACATTTTAACCACAGCCAAGATATCTCGTAAGGGATCGTGAATTTTACCTGCCATCTACTTGACTGTTTATTTCCTGTTGTCTGTAAACAAACTGCTTGTCGTCTTACCCCTTTTGCGCAATTAATTACCTCCGCCAACGAAGTTGGAGAAGGTTATCCACACGATATCTCCAAATGTTTTCAATGAATTTCAGTTAAACTTTTTGGAAGGGTGGGCCAAGAAAGAATTGATTAAATTTTGGGGGCGGATCTGGATCCGAATCCGGAGCATTCCGCACAATATCTCCAAAAGTTCTCAATGAATTTCAATGAATTTTGGTGGAAGGGTGGGTCATGGGCCAAGAAAGAACTAGTTAAATTTTGGGGCGGATCCGGATCATATGACTCCCGCACAACATATCCAAACGTTCACAGTGAATTTCAAAAAAATTGTATGGAAGAATGGGCCATGGGCCAAAGAACAATTGATTAAATTTGGGGGCGGATCTGGATCCTATGTATTCTACACAATATCTCCACGGATCCGGATTCTTTTTAATGGCATTGGCGGAGGTTTGCGCTTTCTGAATGCTTTCTAGTTACTGTCTGATTTCTTTCGACTCATGTGGCTTTCAGGCAACGCAACACCTCGCATTCGTTTCACCGTATTTGGAAGTCCAACCCGAAACTCGGGTACTGGCCAAGACCATTTTGGTTTTTAATTTTGCGCCAAAGCGTAATATTATTCAACATATAGTGGCAGCAGCACAAAAAGGCCACCCCGTCTCCCGCCAGTCCCTTCAGCGAAAAGTGGTGGGAAAAGGTGAGTTGGTGGGAAAAGATGAGAAGAGCCAACATACTATACCGTCCTCTTTATTTTACTCTGTTGTGGCCTAAAATTACCATCTGTCCATCACCAGTGCTGAGTTGTAGCAGTAGATTAACTCCCTAATATGATGCTATAATACTCACCAAGAAGTGCCAGCTATGGAGAGGATGTAGAGTCGTAGTATTACTTTTTTCTGCCACTCAGCTACGTGAAGGAAGCTGCAAAAGGAAAAAAATCTGAGCCAGGTTAAGGTGAAAAGGGTGTAGAAAAATGTAAAGTATTTATTTGTTTATTTATTTATTTATTTTTGCTTTACTCTGAGTTTTGTGTATTTTTTCTAATATGGAAGAGAGAGAGAGAGAGAGAGAGAGAGAGAGAGAGAGAGAGAGAGAGAGTGAGGTGGGAGAGGGAAAGAATGCTACCTAACAAGAGATATGAATAATGAAATGGAAGGAGGGAGAGAAGGAGGAATAGAAGGGGGAGGAGAAGGATGGAGGGAGAGGGAAGGAAGAAATGAGGGAGAGAAATAAATGCTGAAGGAGAGAAAGAGTAAGGTATATAGTGAGGAAGGAAGGGAAGCAAAAAATAAGGAAAGAGATGGGAGGAGGAGGAGGAGGAGGAGGAGGAGGAGGAGGAGGCAGATTTTAGGAGGAGGAAGGGAGAGAGAGGTATCAGTCTCCTGGGAGGGAGGGAGAGAGAGAGGGAGACATATTAGGGAGGGGGGGAAGAGAGAGAGAGAGAGAGAGGGGGGGGGAGAAAAACTGGAAGGGTGGGCAAGAGAGATAAGGGAGCGTAAATGGAGGGTGAAAAGGAAGGAGAGAGAGAGAGAGAAAAAAAAAAAATTGTGTGTGTGTGTGTGTGTGTGTGTGTGTGTGTGTGTGCGCGCGCGCGCGTGTCAGGGGGAGAATAGAAGGAACGAGCGTTACATAAGTTACCTATATATACAGACCACACAAGAGGAACATTATAATGACGTCATCGTACTGAAGGGGTTAATTGATACTAGCACTATGTCATTAATCATCATCATCATCATCATCAACGTCATCATCATTATCAACATCATTATCAACATCATCATCATTATCGTCGTAATTATCATCATCATCATCGTCATCATCATCACCAACGTCATCATCATTAGCGTCATCAACGTAATTATCATCATCATCATCATCGTCATCGTCATAAGGTAGACAGAAATAAGTTGACAAAAAGAAAATGGGAGACAGAGGTAATTTAATTCGGGAGAGAGAGACAGAGACAGAGAGAGAGAGAGAGAGAGAGAGAGAGAGAGAGAGAGAGAAATGATTGTAAAGAGAGCGGAAAGGGAGGAAATTTAGAATGAGGGTAAGTGTGTGTGTGTGTGTGTGTGTGAGAGAGAGAGAGAGAGAGAGAGAGAGAGAGAGAGCACCCCCCTGCGGCCACACAACTTCCTTCCGACTTCGATACCTGCATTTGTTGATTAATTTAGGGACTGACTTTCTTTCTTTCTTTCTTTCTTTCTTTCTTTCTTTCTTTCTTTGGACTCCTTTCTTGAACTTCCATCCATTTTTCTTCCTTTACTTCCTTCTTTTTATCGCCTTCACTTTCTTTTCACTTTTCCCTCCCTCCATCCTTCCTTCCTTCCTTCCTTCCTACCATTCTCGCTCCCTCCCTCTCTTGTTTTTGTTTTTTCATCCTTCATACTTTAATTGTACCTTCGCTCCTTCCTTCCTTCCTTCCTTCCTCCTTCCTTCCCTAACTTCCTCTTGTTTGCACCCTTCCTTCCTTCTTATTTTGTTGCTTTAATCTTCTTTCCTTCCTTCCATCCATCCATCCATCCATCCATCCATCCATCCATCCATCCATCCATCCATCCATCCATCCATCCATCCATCCATCCATCCATAAATCCATCCATCCATCCATCCGTCCTTCCTTCCTTCCTTCCTTCCTTCCTTCCTTTTTCTTCTTGCCTCCTTCCCTCCATCCCATCATACCATTTCGCCTCTTATAACCTTCTTTCATTTTCTTGATTTTAGTCCTTCACTTCTTCCTGTTCTTTCTTCTTTACCTCCTGTCTTTATATCCTGTTTCCCCTCTGTCATCAGGTTCTCGTTTTCCATCTTCGTTTTCCATTTCTCTCTCTCTCTCTCTCTCTCTCTCTCTCTCTCTCTCTCTCTCTCTCTCTCT